>NC_133533.1:84592423-84812631 GCF_048544455.1 Silene latifolia
CAATTCGGGGCATATTGCAATACAAAACAGTACAAAAGCACATAGAAATATGTGCAAAATAAGACTAAAAAGGCTATATAAAATGCACGTATCAAATCTCCCCAAACCGAACCTTTACTCGTCCTCGAGTAAACTAAATGCAAACTAATGGAACGGAAATGAAAACTCAGAGCTAGCTATAACCTGTCTACTTGAACCAATTTAATGCAACGGAAATCAACAGTCATAGCTACACAGGTCAATACGCAAACGAATTATTGGAAGTCCATAAATAAAGCTGACCTATCGACCTTGCAAGACCAACAAAATCAGACTCTCATGTGGTCACTCTTCTCTCATGAAGCAAAGGGTGAATTATATGTATAAGAGAGAAAAAGAAACAGTCACTCACCTAAACTGCGACCTACATAACATGCATACAACAAAAATGAAAGACGATTCAAGTACTATGCACACATTCTAACCATCAATGTCCGTCACAGCCGAGGGCTTACAAACGATATGGGAAAGTGAGGTTCAGGTAAGAAAGGCAAAACAAATTATGGAAATGTGAAGGTAAAGCGTCAAGCTAGCTCCTAAATAAGACCATATAAGACCGTCCGAATATCAACTGACTGAAAATAAACACAAGTGCCCTTCATTTGGCACACAACTCACTAACCAAATACACTATCTCCTCAAAAATATGTGAATAAGAACAGAGGAGTAAGACGGTCACAAAATTTCCTTTTTTTAATACCGTCTTAATTACAAAAACAATCCAAATCAAATTTTTTCAAACTTTTCTTTCTTTTTTCTTCTTTCTGCCTCACGTGAAATCCTCTTTTTTTCATTTTTTTTTCATTTTTTTTCTTTCATTCACGTTTTTCATTTTTTTTCTTTTTCATGTTTTTTTTTTTTTTTTTTCATTTTCTTCCTTTCTCATTCCTCTACCAACTTCAAACAATAGAGACGAGCCAAACTCGTAACGGATCAACGTACCACAAAAGACACACTAAACTAGCTTGACTGGGCAGGCTTAGTTTGGATGTAGCTAGTGGGTCAAAAGGCTAAATTTGGCTTAAGTGGAGCTAAATGGGTGAAAAATGTAAGAAAGGGAAATTTGCAAACACCTCCCTGCATGTGACACCGACCACAAACCCGAATGTATGCAATTGACAAAAAATCGAATGTCATAAATGTGCAAAAAGATAAATGTGCTATGCAAGGAGTACTACTCTCAATTCCTATGTAAACCGATCATGAATGTCACCAGTTATAAGGCTCTAAAACTTAGAAATTGTAAAGTAGGTTGCCAATTTATCAGGTCAAGTCTACACAGTCAGCTAAATTTGAACAAAAACTCGTAAATTATGCGTAAGACTCAGCTAATAACTGTCAATGAAAGTGCAAGGCTCAGTAAAATGACAAGTTAAAGTGCAATATCATCACGGAAATCAACCGTTCCGACTCAACCTATATGCAAAATAAACGTGAATATTTTATTTATTTTTTTAAATTTCTGATTTTTTTGGATTTTTAAGATTTTTGAAATAAATAAAAACAATGCAAGCTGAAAAATAGAAACGTGAATGCAAAACAAATGCAAATGCAGACTCAAAGGATGCATTACCCTCCCCAAACCAAAACGGACAACGCCCTCGTTGTCCTCCAGCATACACCAGCAGATATATACAGGGGAACGGGAAAAATATAACTGACAAATGAATGAAAAACAATAAATAAAAAAGAGACAAAAGAAATAAAAGAGCAAGAATGTACATACAAAACACGAACTTCCCCAAACCAGCCTGAAAACTGGGGAAGTGAGTAGACCAGTAGCTACTCGTCATCCTCGTCCGTCACGTCCTCCACCGTGTAGTCCGGGTCCACCTGCTGCTCTCTCCTTCTCGCCTCCTCAGCCTGAGTACGCGCCTCCGCCTCAGCTGCGTCCTCCTCCTCGTCACTGGCTGGCTCTGGGTACCGGTAGAAGGACGGGCGTGGCCAGCCCTCAGGGATGGGATGGTGTCGCCTCATGTGATACTCGTATAGAGGGAACAAAGTAAGAGTTATGTCCCGCTCCATACGAGCCTGCCTCTCTACAAGCTCAAGTAACAAACTGTCACAGCGTCCTTGGTCCATGACCGCGGACGCCTCACAGGGTGGAGGAGGTACAAAATTAGCCGGGTAAACCGGCTGTGTCTAGTCGGGCGGTGGAGTAGGAGTAGGGATCGGGGTAGGAGTGGCCGTAGAAGTCTGGCCACCCGTAGCAGGTGTGGATCCATGTCCGGTCTCAGGTCTCCTCCGCTTCCTAGAAGCGGACATGGTAAGAGGTGGTTGTAGTGGTAGGTGGTACATGGGCAATGGTGGAGGTAACCTGCCCCTAACAGTGGGCAGGGGAACGAGACAGGGTAAGGTGGTGCAAGGAAGAGTCTCAGACAAGGAACCAAAAATCTTCCAAGTCTGGTGGTCGAAATCAAGCCAAAACATGGATACCATAGCTGGAATGCCGAGGTACCTATCAGTGTCTAGGTACGGTAAGTCACGAGGGAAGACGGGGAAAAGAGAACGGGCAAGAAAAGTGGCTATGTTACCGCAGACGATGGTGCCCGTGGTCTTCTCCCCCCACAGAGTGAAAGTACTGGGCGATCAGGTAAGCAATATTGAGGACAAAGGGTCCCTCACTGTTAATGTTTAGGTACCCTCCCAGAATGGAAAGCTCATTGTTGTTCACATTGTTTGGTTCTTTACGGCAAAAAATAGTACTACCCATCAGACGCAGGGAGTATCGGGCAGGGGGATCGGAAGGTGGACCTGAGCGAGCTTGCGCTCCTCGTAAGTAGTCTGTGCCAAGGTCCTCCACAACATGCGGATGACCTTCCTAGGGGCAGCAGTAGGACCCGTAAAAGAAAGTCCTAGCCTAGTACCAAACTCCTCTAAAGTCAAAGAAAAAGTGCGATTGAGTAAGCGGAAAGACACCAAATAAACCATTCGATCGAGTGTTCTTCCTCCAAGTCGAATAGAGCACGGTTTCACCACTATCAGGTTCATTTCTGCAAAACAGACAAAACAAACCAAAGTAGCCAATTCGGGGCATATTGCAATACAAAACAGTACAAAAGTGCATAGAAATAAGTGCAAAATAAGACTAAAAAGGCTATATAAAATGCACGTATCACCTTACACATTTTGTTTGGTACCGTCGCCGTGCATTCGACCGACCCATTCGACCAACTCAACATTAATCAAAATGTTTTTCAACAACATATTTTCAACACATTTTCAAAACGAGAAAAACCGTCTCTAAAGTCGTCTACGTCGCATACGAGAAAACCGTCTCTAAAGTCGCATACGAGAAAACCGTCTCTAAAGTCGTCTACGTCGCAAACATCATAATACGTAAGTTTGAGGGTGTAAACAACTCATCTATTTTATGTCTTTACTGTTTTTATGAGTTTATAAGCATGAACAATGCATAACACGATTCAAATATAGGTTAGACGAGCCAAATCCGGATTTTAGGCTGAGACAGGGCTACTTGCGTAGCAGGGAGGCTCGCGCCTCAATGCCCTCTCAGGCCTTAATCCAGCCATGTTTGTTCTCGTCTTTCCTCTTTATTTCATTTCTTATTTGCAATCGGTTTTTACCATTTCAAATGTTTCAAATCATTTTTATGACAAATATTTTAACCATAAATCATAATCATCCTTGGTTCCATATACCATGACGGTTGAATCCGTGACTCGGTGATATTAATTGGTTAATTAAATTTTAAAGGAAATTCTTTTCTTTTATTTACCATTTTTCTCATTTATTTACATTTGTAAACATATTAGTCATAATTCATAATCATCCTTGGTTCTTTATACCATGTCGGTTTAATCCGAGTACGATGATAAATATCGACTAATTACACAATAAATGAACTTAACATAATTAGTTCATATCAAACATTTTACATTTTTATTTGTAAACTATATTTTTCAAACATGCAAATCCGACAACGAATATCACTAAGATAATAGTAATCATTCCGAGTCATGCAAATCATTTAGTCACAATGGCGATTTTAAATAACCTTTTTAACAACCAGGAGATGCCCTTTGGGTCGTCGTCTAACTCGTGCCCTAAGAGGCCATCTGTTTTCATATTTCAAAACCTGGACAGACCTCGTTCCCTCGCCAATAGGCCCGCGCCTTAATGGGGCTGCCTGGCACTGCTCCTGCTTCCTTTTTAGCACTCTTCTAGGATGATCCTAATTACAGTTAACCCGAATACATGACGGATCAGATTGATGAGTTTGAATTTTATACTTTATCTTTTAAACACACTTTTTCAAATAAATGGATCGTGTTAAGCAGCATAACCCGAATTTGGTAAATAGATGTTTAATTTTCGTTTTGCATGTAAATAAATCTAAATCCAACTTTGACACCAATTTCTTGGTACATGCATAAACAACCGACTTAGGAAATCTTCACATGTTAGGTTAAGACTTTTGGATGCGCATTCATGCATTTAAACCGTTTTATCAACTCTTGCACTTAAACAACCACGATCGATCAGTACAGGCCGCTAACGCGGGCGGGATTGGGTGTTCGATTAAAGAGCTTCCCAATACATACCCTCACCCCTTACTCAAAACCTTTGGATAGTGGATGGCCTTATCAAGGGAGTACGAGAGTCATTCTAGATATAGGATGCTAAAGGTGGATGCCTCCTTATCTTTAGTACGTATGTCAAACACCGCTTTTTGCCTTGATTGACCTAGGTATAAAGTGGATTCGAACGGGTTCCAAGCATCCCACAAATTCTTGGTGGAGACTCCGAACATCTCTACATTGTTTCGAGACCTTTGCCGAGACAAAACCCACCGATCTAAAATGATCCGGGCATTTCAACGCCACCGAGCGTGGCTTTAAGACCACTGCATGTCTACAGATTGGCTTGGCATGTAGGTGGCCCTTGACTATAGACTGGTAGGCGGCTCATGTCGGCTGGCGTGCATGTGGCCCATGTCCACAGTCATGAATGATGTTGCAAGGATTTTTGAAAGACCTGTATGATTTCCATTTGAAAATTGCAACTCGCTGGGGAGTTAGAAACTTCTCAGGATTTGCTGGGGATATAAGTTGTCGTTCGTTGGGAGGTAGTGTGATGCGTATCCTAAATATGATGTTTTACACCCTATTTTACACGCATTTTAGAGCTCATTTGTGTAGTTTATGCTACTATTTTCCCTATTTTCGTCTACTTTTGTGTTTTTGTGTAATATTGCAGAAATGTGAAGAATCCAGCGGAAAATGAGCCAAATCCGTCCCCGAGTACTTGGCATATTATTTGACATGAAGTATTTACTCAAGAAATGAACTTGGTGCGCGTATCAAGGCCTGAAAGATAGATTTGCGAGAGTTTCAGAAGCGGACTACCAGCTAACTTAGTCTATAGACTGACCTATATGGTCTATAGACTGTCAAAATGCGAACAGAAGTCTGCAGGAAAGAGAGTAGTCGATCGACTGGTCCCAGTGGTTGATCGACCACACCACGAGACTGACGCGCAAATTAAAAGACGAGAGTTAGAAGCCCAATTGTAATTAGGTTTTAGGAATAAGAGTTACGTGACATTCCTATATAACGTAACCCCTTCCTACTCTTTTATTCATTCATTCATATTGGGATTCAGATTTACATACCTAGTTTACAGTTTGCATTAGTTCTAAATAAATTTCTTCTTTTGCATTCGGATTCGCTTTTTCTCGCCTTCTTTATTTCTGGTAATTCTTGCTCTAAGTTCTATTTCTTCTTTATAGATTAGAATTGACTAAGTTAGAATCCCTAAGCCCTAATTCTTTCTTTATGCGATTTTATTGTTCATTTAATTTAGTTATGAATCCTGTTGTTTCCATCTTTAATTTTGTTTCTGTTATTATTTCCAGTATGAGTAGCTAAACCCTTCGTGCTAAGATGTAGGGGACCTGTAGTGTAGGCGGCGTAGATTTCGTAGACCTGAGTCGCGTCATGGTCGATCGGCTGACACACCTGGTCGATCGACCGACTCACGTGAGATCAGCTCCGTTTTAATTGATTAAATTGCTTAATTTGACGAATCGAGTGCACGCGACTAGTTGAATACTTAGTAATTGGCCGACCCATTAGATCGAAAGATAGGGGAGGGAATTAGATTACTTAATTAAGACGACTAAATTAATAAGATCGAGAGATAAGTTAATTTAGGCTTTAAGTATCATTAATCAAGAACGAAAGTTAGTATTAGTGAGATTTAGGGACCCGTAGCTTAGGCCGAAAGGTTGCTACCTGTTAAGAATGGACCGAGAGGACTTCTTATCTTCCCGTCTTACGTGAATATTTCAGACTTACCTAGGATACCGTCGTCGAAACTACAGTGAACCGACCATCTTAGCATCCTTTTAATATTTGATTTCATCCATTTTCTTTAATCACTCATTTATTTTCTTAGTTTACTTTAAATTTTATTGCCTTTAGTTATAGATCATTCAAATCAAACCCCTCTGAAACTGTTACTTTAGACTAAAATTAGACAACTATTAATTGCATCGCCTCTCTGTGGTTCGACCCTGACTGCCACTAGCTATAGTAGTAGTTTGGAATATAAATTTATCTTTGATACTCTACGACGGTATCAAATTTTGGCGCCGTTGCCGGGGAGGCAATTTTTTAATTTTTAGTTGTTTTTATTTTAGTCTTTATCTTAGTTTAAGGGACATCTGTTCCTTAAACTATTCTCATATTCTACTTGTAGTTTCCTCTTATGCGCAGGTCACAGGGTGGTGAATTACGACCGTTAGATCCTGAGATCGAAAGGACTTTGCGTGAGTTGAGATGATCATCTAGAGTATTGTCGACAGAGGAAGAGCTGAGTACTCTGTCCAGTTACTACGAGAATGAGTTATTTGAGGAGGATCCACCTTCGTCTCCTATTTTTACTTGTTCAGCTGAGACCGTTACATCTCCAGATATGGCTGAAGAAGCAAGTATAGCCAGTCACTCCGAGCCAAAAGCTGAGAATCTCTATAAGGGATTCGCGTTGCCAGCCGGGAAGGAAAGAAAATTCGAAGCAAAACCGTCCTACATCAACTTGGTTGAGAGAAACCAATTTGGGGGAGCTGCGAATGAAGATGCAGCTAAACATATGTAGATCTTCATTGACTATTGTTGTTCCATACCCCCACCAACAGGTGTGACCCAGGACCAGATAAAAGAGACGATGTTCATATTCTCGCTCCGTGATGCTGCTATGGAGTGGTACCGAGATCTGGATCGAGCTGCCAATGGGATTACTGATTGGAATTCGCTGGCCCTAGCATTTTATAAGAAATATTTCTCTGCATCGAAGACCAATGCGATTAGAGCTCAGATCACAAGCTTTAAACAGGGTCCTGATGAGGATTTTCATGAGGCATGGGTCCGTTTCAAGAGGCTGGTGCGATCTATTCCGCACCATGGGTTCAAACAATGGTGCCTGTGTAATCAATTCTATAATGGGTTTTATGATGATCAGAGGGCTATCCTGGATGCTGCAGCTAACGGCAGATTCCAGGAGAATGTTGGAGAAACTAAGGGGTGGAAGATTATTGAAGATATGGCCACCCATAAAGCTGAACATGGGAATTCTAGAGGAAATCAGAGAAGATCAGCAGAATCTCCTGTTGTAGCTGCAATAGAGGCCCTTACTGCGAGATTTGACAAGCTAGATTTTGGGGGATCCCAAAAAGGTGGGATATATAAAGTTAATGCAGTTTCAGACGGTCCCTTTACATGCAAAAGATGTGGAGGAGAGGGACATGTTTCGGAGTTTTGTACTAGTTCGAATGAAACATGTGCTGCCTTTCAACACTTTAGGCAGACTGGTACTTATCCCGATCCCTCTAATGTCCACCCCAATTTGAGGTGGACTAACCAGAATGTCCTTAATTCGGGTCCACATCAACAGCAGTAGCAGCAAAACTATGTGCCCCCTCATAAGCAGCAGCAGTATCAAAAGCCTCCCTATGTGCCTCAGCATCACCAATTTCAAGGTTCTGATATTTATGAATTGAAAAACATGGTTCAGAATTTATCGGGTTTGCTGCAAAAGGAGTCTCTAGCTAGAGAGACTCCTACAAAAATGTTGGAGAGTCAAATTGCCCAATTGGCAAGCAAAAGTGCAACTAGAGCTCCGGGGCATTTACCGTCGCAGCCGGATCAAAAAGAGACTCTAAATGCGATTACTTTGAGGAGTGGGTATACCCTTGATGGGCCCGCTATGGTCGAAGATGTTACTGGAAAAGATGGGGCGGAATCGAGTAAGAAAAAGGCTGGAATGAACATTAGCAAGAAAAAGACGATCAGCAGGTACATCAGTCGATCGACTGACATACCTGGACGATCGACCAGCTCGGGTAACAGTGAAGCTTCTGGTCCTGCGGAAGCCAGACGATCGGCAGACCTACATGGTCGATCGACTGAAGATGCGTCTGATCATGAACCTTTTCGTCCTCCAATGCCAGATAACTTGAGGGACTACTTATTTCGGGGTACGACAACTCCGAAATTATTGAGGCAAGATCCAAATGCTGATGGGTTAGTTCCGGTTCCAAAGTATGACTCTACGACGGTTAATGGTTCATTCTTGAGACGGTCTGAAGAAGGTTCGAGCTACAACAAAGACAAAGTAGTGTATTTTCAGCCTAAATCCACTGATGCCGGTATGAGAGACCTAGAGGAGAGGGCCAAGTTGCTTCTTACAGCCCCTTATCCAGAGAGATTGGTGCCGAAAAAAGGAACAGGTATCGTTTAACAAGTTTGAAAATGTTATTCGTAGTTTAAATGTGCAAGTTCCTTTCTTAGAATTAGTTAATCAAGTGCCTGCTTACATGAAATTTATGAAGCAACTGTTGTCTTAAAAGAAGTCACTTGATACTGTGCAATCTGTCGCACTAACTGAGGAGTCATGTTCCTATTTGACTCATACCGCACCTCATAAGCTAGAAGACCCAGGTAGTTTTTCAGTCCCATGTAATATTGGCACCTTTTCTATTGAGAAGGCCTTGTGTGGCCTAGGGGCCAGTATTAGTGTTATGCCTTTGAGTCTTGCTAATAAATTGAAATTGACTAAGTTTGCAATCACAAACATGACAGTACAGATGGCTGATCGTTCTGCGATCCAGCCCATAGGAGTCTTAGAGGATATTCTTGTGCAAATAGGAAAGTTCTTTTTCCCAGTTGACTTCGTTGTGCTAGATATACTCGAGGATGCTCACATCCCTATCATTTTGGGTAGACCATTTATGCACACTGCTGGTGCAGTTATAGATGTTGGCTCAGGGACATTGACCTTTAAGGTGGGAAAACAGTCCATTGTTTTTGCCCAGACCTATAAGAAGAAGGATGCTATGTACCCAGTAACTTGCAATGTAGCTAAATCTTATGTTGTGTTGCCTGATATGCCTGCCCCTATGCCTATTTCTGCTATAACACATCCGCCCCAGTTTGGGAGCAAATTGGAGGAAGATCCTTCTGTTTTGACTCTTGCAGGAGCTGGTTTGGGGAAGTTAGAACCGCATGTTGCTCCAGTTGTGAATGAGCCAATCGTTCAAAGAGGCGGTCTAGGATGTCTTAGCTATGGCACAGATAAGGAGCCGAATAAGGAGCCAGTCAAAGTGACGAGCCAGGCGAGGTCATTGATTGGGAAGATGTTGGAGATGTTGATCCGTTGAGTTCTGCGGATATTGGAGTTGTTAGGAGCCCCGCTGAGGAGATGAGTACTGTAGAGGCTACCTCTGGTAGCCAGAAGCCGAGCAAGTGGGCCATTCCGTGGCCATTCTTGATCAACTATTAGTTGATTAAGACTTTTTTTAATAAAAAATAAAAACATTTTATTGCTTTTGTTAGACTTTTTATTGCTTTGGTGTGCGCGAGACTTCGCTTTAATAAGTTTGTTTAGGATTTTAAAGACTTTAGACTATTACTTTGGGTTTTGCGCAACTTTGGGCGCGTTATTATGTGTATTTGTAGGTTCATAGACCATATTAGCTCAATTTATTGAGCTAATTTGAAGAAATCAGGAACTTACAGCAGGTATCTCAGTCGATCGACTGTCTTGTATGGTCGATCGACTGTGCCGCGACTCCAGGGGCTTCTGTTCCTGTCACCCTAGTCGATCGACTGGCTGGTATGGTCGATCGACCGCCTTCGCTGCTGTACCTGTTCACGAATCACGACCATTCCCCTGCGTGTTTGGTCGCTTTGCGGAGTTGAGGGAGTCTTTTCTCCACTTTATTCTCCGATTCATTTCTGTTTTCTTCTGTTGTCTTATTTTGCACTTAATTTTGCGTTTCGTAAATTGCTTTCTCGGAATTACGCGCGGTACTTTTGGTTTTTTTCAGGTACCTATGGCAGCACTGCTGGCTACTAAAACCTCCTAGCTCACGCTGGTTTGGGGAGGTTTCCTGCTGCGCTTAAAGTCTCGTGAGTTTCCGAGTCCTTCTTTTATGTCAATTTTATTTATAATTCCGTAAAATCCCAATTTCCTTTGCTTATCTTTCTTATATGATTTCGCACAATGGGGACATTATGTGATTTGGTTTGGGGAAGGGTTTTGCGTTGCATTCATTCTGTTTTGCATTCACGTTTACAATTTTATCTTGCATTGTTGTTTATTTTCCTCTTATATATAGAAAATCAAAAAAATTGAAAAATTTCAAAAATTCAAAAAATTGCATGTTTATTTTAGCAATACTTAAGTGACCACAATGGGGACTCTCGTTGGGAGGTAGTGTATGCCATGTATCGACGCGGTGAAAGCCCTTGGACTTGACTGATCGACATTTGTTGAGAAGAACCCAATACTCAGCTGGAGTGCGTTTTTCTTCTCGATATTATCTTCATGGTTAGTGACCACACAAATCCACAGTCACATAGTCAAGCACGTAGCATGCAAGCATATAAGCACGTAAGCATATAAGCATGTAAGCATATAAGCATATAAGCAACTAGCATGTAACATATCACGCGAGAGGAGATAGGAGTTTCGAAAGTTGTGAAGCTTAAAATTGAGTCTTGTTGCTCATAGATCCGTGATTTTATAGATTAGAGATACGTCATGAACGTGATACAAGCTCAGTATCGACACGACACATGGGTGACTGTGACAGACTTTGCTTATATGTGTGCAACTCCTTAGCCAAGAAAGAGTGACAATGCGCATCAGATCCTCGGAGAAGAAGGTCCGCTCGGCTGTGGAACACGAATTAATTATCTTCTCCCGACATCTTTGCCTCCGTTTGGTTATTCGAGATCCCTTCTCGAGTTGTGATGATTTGGAGAGCGGAACCAAGACCTTGTCATCGTCCAAACCGATCACTAGGCTAAAAGTAGTTTATTTGAACTTTAGTTAGACTCAAGGGATGAAGGACTAGTAGCATCTCGGAAGACAAGTCCCAAGAGTGGGAAGGTGAGAACTTGGAAAAAGGACGAATGTGCGACGTCTTAAGGAAGAAGCCCCCAGTAAAGAGGATAAGATTAATTTTTGCAGCTGGGTGGGCTATTTTTGAGGATTGATGCTAATGATTGAGATTGAAAGGGGTATGCGGTTATGTCCTTGTTGGGGGAATGCCTACGTATTCCCGTATTTTCAAAATAAAACCAGATCGTAGTTCTTGCGTGTGTATTGATAATTGATTTTGAGGTGTATGGTTGTGTCCTTGAAGGACTGCCTACGTATTCACGTGGTGTGAAATCAAAACAGATCGTAGTTCTGAGTGTGTGTGCGTAAGCTAATTGTTAGGACCTTAAACTGTGAGGGTCACGACGGTAAATGCCGTTTGATGACTCGAAAATTGATTTGAGAGAATTCCTTCTTACTCATGAATTGAAGAGGTCTAATTTGTGAAAATGTTCCTTATCATGTGAGCACACTAAAAGTGGACCCTAAGGGTAGACTAGGTATGCCCCGTTCTCGGTAGCAAAGCATTCGAGGACTCCGTATTAAGGTCAGGGTGAAAATGACTCCGACATTATGGAATTTAGAGCCTGCTAATAATAGGTTTGTTTGACAGATAAAAATCTGGAGCTTCGGGTCACGACGGTAAATTCCGTTTGGTGACTCGAAGGTTGATTGGAAAGAATTCCCTCTTGATCATGAATCGAAGAGGCATAGTTTGTGAAAACGTTTTTTCTTATGTGAGCACACTAAAAAGTGGACTCTAAGAATGAAATGGGCATGTCTTTTTTCGAGGAGCAATGTTTTTTGAAGACTTTGTATCTGGGTCAGGATAAAAATGGCTTTGATATTATGGAATGTGGAGCCTGGTAATAATAGGTTTGTTTGACAGATTAAAATCTGGAGCTGAGGGTCACGACGGTAAATTCCGTTTGGTGACTCGAAAGCCGATTGGAGAGAATTACCTCTTGATCATGAATCGAAGAGGCATAGTCTGTGAAAATGTTTTTTGTTACGTGAGCACACTAAAAAGTGGACTCTAAGAATGAAATGTGCATGTCCCATTCCGGGGAGCAATGTTGTTTTAATAATCCGTATCTCAGTCAAGGTGAAAATGGCTTTGACATTATGGAATGTGGAGCCTCGTAATAATAGGTTTATTTGACAGATAAAAATCTGGAGCTTGTATTTATGGTGTTTAGGCCAATGAGTTACGGCTTGTAATGTGGTGCGGAATGGGGTCTCAGGCTTGATGTGGCCTGAGCACAAAATGGTTTGGTAAACAATGTGGGATCAGAATCCCATGTCTGGACATGTGGACATAGGCCACCTGCAATGCCCAGCCGATCTGTGGACATAGCAGCAGTCTGAAAGCCACACTCGGTGGCGTAAAAAATGCTTTCGACCGGATCGTTTTAGATTGGTCGGCTTCGTCTCGGCAAGGGTCTCGAAATGATGCAAGAGATGTTTGGAGTCGCCACCAAGCATTTGTGGGATGCTTGGAACCCGTTCGAATCCACTTAATACCTAGGTCAACCAAGGCAAAAAGCGGTGTTTGACATAGGTATTAAAGATAAGGAGTCGTCCCTGATGTAACCATAATTAGAGCATATTTAGTCCCCGAATTAGCCTTGTTCCCATGCTTTTTAGTGTATATTTGGGTCATTTATTGTCTTTAGTTCTTTGTTTTGCATATTCTTTGAGGTTTTGATCCCTTGGTAGGAAAGGAGTGCAAACCTTGCATTTTCATGGCAAAATGAGACTTAATTGATTGAATTCAATGACCAAGCATCAAGGAGAGACAAGATTAGAAGGCCTTTGTACATACTATAGTAGATGGGCAATGATGAGAAAAGATCCTTGCATCCCCGAGGAAATCCTCAAGGACTTTATGAAGAAAAAGGAAGAAAAGAAGAAGGAACAAGACTGCCTGACAATCCGTGCGGATTGCCTTGAATCCGCCCGTCCACCACGCCACAATCCGAGCGGCTTCTCCAGAAGACGCCCGGGCAAAACCACCCAAAGACGCCCGTCCTCCTTTACAAGATGCTCGGGCAGAAGCTGCTAAATCCGCCCGTCCCGTGCTAAAGACGCTCGGATTCCCAGGCAGTCCCATTTCGTCTTCTATAAGCTTCAAGGAAGGATGCACATTTTTTTCTAGAGACCGGAGTCTCCCAAAAGAGACCGGCGATTCCTCAACAAGGGACTTAATCGTCATTTAAGCCCTTAGTTAACCCTAATTCATGTACCTAATCCCCACTATAAATACCCCATTAGTCTAATTAGAAGAGGATGTTCTTCTTAGCAATCTTTAGTGTAGTTAATATCAATCAAATCTCTCTTTAATGTTGTAATCAACATTTAATCAAGTTGTAATACAAGTTTTATTTCCTTAATCTCTCTCTTGTTCATCCTTTATTTTGGGTAATTGAAGATTATTTGGGTTATTATTGGGAGATTGACAACCTTCCAATCAAGCATCAAGTACTTCTTTTATTCTTTGCTTTATTATTGGAAATATTAGTAGGTATAACTCTCTTAATCCCTTTTTAATTATTGTTAATTACTTTCATTTATTCATCATGTTTCACCTTGTTGGTATGATTGACAACTTTGCTAGCATGTTCAACATGATAATGAGTGAGTAGTTTCTTTAGCTAGGGTTAATGGGTAATTAGGGGAAACCAACATGGGGAATGATTCATGCTTAAATTAATATGCTTTCATAGTTTATTTGCTTGCTTGTTGTGATCTCAACTTATGCACATGTTATGTTTGATGAAATGTGAGCCTATGAATCCTTGCATTTTTTACCCATCACCTATCTTTTCAATGAGACTTGTAAGACATAAACCAACTCGAGTCTCATTAGACCATGCATATTGTTGAGTAGGGAAGATTAAGTCGACTTGTAGGTGTTGTACAATCTAATCGATTCGGCTCCGGGACCCAAACTTTCCTAGGATTGTAAGATATAAACCAACTCGATCCATCACAACAATAATTGCTTGCTTATAACTTGAGAATATGTTTGTATGATCAATTCCCATGAATCCCCTATGACCCCATGACACCCTAGTGCCTTTTTATCAATTGTTTACATCCCTTTTAATTCATCTTGCTTGTTTATTTTCATTGCTATTTAGTTTACTGACCTTCTACTTCAAACCCCAATTGTGACACCCTTAAGACACCACTAGTTACAATAGAAATCTCATCTCAATTCCCGTCCCTTGGGGTCCGACCTTTACTTGCCTCTTTACTAATTTTAGAGTTGTTGGTGAAGTTATAAATTGTGTTTTGGTCTAGGTACTCTTGACGACAAGTACTGAAAACTAAACCCCTCACTAGGGATCACGACCAAAAATGGCGCCGTTGCCGGGGACGGTGTTAACTTGATTTAGATTTTCTTACATTGTTATTAGTTGTGTCTTTCTTTGCCTTGGGGAAGTAAAACTCCTCAAGGTTTGTTCTAATTATTTTCGAGTTGTTTGATATTTTGCATGTCTAGAAGGTCACAAGGTGACTTGTTACCCTTTGATCACGAAATTGAAAGGACTTTGACAACCAATAGAAGACTTGCTAGGAGAACTTTGAGAGGTATTGGTGAAGTTGTAGATATTCAACCAAATACTATTGAGTTCATCAACCCTTTTGCAAGAGAAGGTGAGGAGAACCCAACACAAAATCAACCCACAATGCCTAAGTTTTCATCACATTCCGTACCCACCGAGGAGAACCTACTCAATGGTACTCCCACACCACAACATCTAACCGGAAATTTTATTGCCAAATCCGCATTTATCCAATTAGTCGAAAGAAGCCAATTTGGGGGGATGCCTAGTGAAGACCCTCACTCTCATATGGAGACCTTTTGTGACTATTGTGATGCGATTTCTCAAACCGGTGTAACTCAAGACCAAATTCGATGAGTCTTATTTCCTTTTTCTCTAATTGGCACTGCGAAACAATGGTTGAAAGGCCTAGATAAGGCTACTCTCGGAATTGATTCTTGGAAGAAGTTGACTCTAGCTTTCTACAAAAAGTTCTATCCACCGGAAAAGACTAACATGCTAAGAGCTCAAATTACGGGCTTTAAGCAAAGAGATGAAGAATATTTGTATGAAGCTTGGGAGCGATTCAAAGGAATTTGTCGCTCATGTCCTCACCATGGACTTAGCGAGTGGTTCTTGGTACAACAATTTTGGAACGGTCTTTATGAAGATTCAAGGAACATTCTCAACATGGGATCAAATGGAATGTTCACCGAAGTTGATGACAATCAAACTTGGAACAAAATTGAGGAAATGGCGGTCCATAACTCACAATATAGTAGACCTCGCAAGGCTACTAGAGGAGGAAAGCATGAAGTGGACTCCATTACTCAATTGGGTGCTAACCTTAGTGCTCAAATTGATACCATCAATTTCAAGTTTGAAAAGGCTATGGCTAGACTTGAAGAAGCCTCAAAATCACCAAAGCATTATGTTAATGCCATGACGGCATCTTCATCAATCCCAAGTGGGATATGTGAGAATTGTGGAACTTTGGGACATGACCAAAGTGAATGTAGGGGAACAAATGAACAAGTGAATGCTTTCCAAGCATATAAGAGTGGTACCCATTATTCCAACTATTACAATGAAAACACCAAATTCCATCCAAATCTCTCATTCAAAAGCCAAAATGTTCAAAACCCTCAACCAACATACACCCCACCTCCCATGTGAAACCAAAATCAAAGACCCTTTTACAACCAAAACCAAGGTTACCAAAATCAAACTCCATACAATCAACAAAATGACCAAGGTTTTTATGTTCAAAAAGCGGTCCTCCAAATTCAAAAGAATCAACAAGAGTTTTTCACTCAAATGCAAAAAGATAGTCAAGTAAAGGAAATCACCATCAACAACATCCTAGCTCACACCAAAATGTTGGAAACCCAATTGACTCAACTAGCATCTTCAAGCTCACAAAGACAAAAGGGGCAATTACCACCTCAAAGTAATCCCCCAAGACATGAAACGGTTAGTACCATTCACTTGAGAAGTGGTACAAGGTATGAAGCACCGAAGAAGCAAGTTAAGGATGAAGTTGTGGAAGCTAGTGACAAGGAAGAAATTGTGCAAAACTCCAAGGATGGAGAACCATCAAAAGAAGAACTTTCAAAGAAAAATGAAGATAAGGTCAAGGAGAAGGAGCCCATTGTGATTAGACTTCCTTTTCCAAGTCGTCAAGCCAAGCCCAAATTTGATGACCAACTTGGAAAATTTATGGAAATTGTAAAGAATTTGGAAGTCTCAATTCCTTTCACGGAATTAATCAATCACGTGCCCGCCTATGCGAAATACATGAAAGACATCCTCACAAAGAAGAATTCAATTCGGAAGCTTGAGAATATCGCCTTCACTAAGGTGAGTAGTGCAATACTTCAAGGGAGTTCACCTCCAAAACTCAAAGATCCGGGAAGCTTCTGAATACCGTGTACCATTGGCAACACCACGATCAACAAAGCCTTATGTGATCTAGGGGCTAGTGTGAGTGTTATGCCATACTCGGTGAGTAAAAGGTTGGGGATGGGAGAGCTTAAATACACCAATATTACACTCCAAATGGCCGATAGATCGACGAAGACGCCATTAGGGATATGGGAAGATGTTCCCGTAAGAATTGGGAAATTTTTCATCCCGGTGGACTTTGTCATTGTTGACATGGAAGAAGACTCCACCATTCCAATCATTCTAGGAAGACCTTTCTAACACACCGCGGGTGCGGTGATTGATGTGAAGCATGGAGAGCTCACTCTAGAAGTGGGAGATGAGAGCATAACTTTCAATCTTGACAAGACCATGAGAGCTCCCCGTTTGCATGAACCATGTTTTATGGTTGATCTTTATAGCCGGAAGGATGATAGGAAGAAGTCGGAATTCCAATGGAAGAAGAAAATTGATGATGCTCCATTCAAAGAGCAAGTGAATTGTAACAAAGAGAGTTTGAAAAGCTGATCACCAAAGTCAAGTAATGAAGAGGATGGCCTCATTGTCCAAGACAAGAAAGTGGGAGAATTGTCTCTATCAACTCAAGAGATCTTTAGTGATCAAGTGGATGAAGTTTGTGGTCTTTGGGACGATGAGTTTGAAGGGATTTTCAATCCCTATATTGGTAATGTTATCGATCAAGACCGACATGAAGCACAACAAGGGCAAAGATCTATTGAAGATCTTTATCATGATAATGAACAAGCTTTTGACTAATTTTTCAAGGTGTTGAGCAACATCAACAACACCTTGGACATGCCCCTATGACATCTCACTAAGGATGAGAGTTTGGTGGAGTCCTCCCTAAACCACCGTTTGTAAATATTTCTAACTCCCTAACTCGCATTTTAATTCTTACATTGCATTTATTTTTGTCATTTTTGGATTTTTATGCTTTGATCAAGGTAATTATCATTTTTGAGAGAAGTGAGGGAGGGACTAATGATTTTAATTGATGTGTAGTGCTTTAGCTTAGTGTGGGGATAGCAATTTCCAAGGCTATTCATGCCTTAGCAGTGCCCCTACAATGAAGAACACGGGATTTGAAGAATG
The DNA here is from genome assembly GCF_048544455.1 of Silene latifolia. NCBI lineage: Eukaryota > Viridiplantae > Streptophyta > Magnoliopsida > Caryophyllales > Caryophyllaceae > Silene > Silene latifolia. Next base: position 84,610,456 of record NC_133533.1, read on the forward strand.
AAAAATGACACGGGATATGCAAGTGCACGGATGGAACTGAACCCGGGTAAAACAGGGAGAATCCGAGCGTCTTCAAGGGAATCCGCTCGTCTTCAGTAAATCCGAGCGTCTTCTCCAGAATCCGCCCGTCCATTTTTAACTGAGAATTTGAAATTTTGGGACTGTTGAAGAATCCGAGCGTCTTGGTAGAGAAGACGCTCGTCTTCAGAAATCCGCCCGTCTTGGAAGGAAAGACGCCCGTCTTTTTTGCTGTGAAAAACAAGAAAGCTCACTGTCTGAGAATCCGCCCGTCTTCAGAGGAAGACGCTTGTCCTGCAATTGATAAATCCGAGCGTCTTTGCTGAAAGACGCCCGTCTTTAGGCGAGATTCCTGAACCAAAAAGAGGCAGAATCCGAGCGTCCCGAAGGAAAGACGCCCGTCTTCCCCTGTTGTTTCAAATTTTTCGGGTATTTTAAATACCCCATCCCACATTCATTTCTTCATTTATTCATTCAAAATACTACCCATAAACCCCAAAACTCAAAACCCTCATCCTCTCCATCACCAAAACAAGGTTTCCTCAACCAAATTCAACAAAATCAAATCCAAACTTCCTTTTAACAACAATTAACCACTCCTCTTCCAACAAAAATCAAACCAAGCACCAAAATCTTCAACCTTTGAGTCGATTTTTGAAATTATAAGGCAAAGCCTTTCATCTTAAAATCGATTTGGGTATACTTGGAAATTGAAGATTTTCACTCTTTTCTTAGTATTTTCATCAATGGCAAGAACAAAAGGATCAACAAAGGCACCTAAGGCAAAGGCACTCTCAACAAGACAAAAATGTCTTCAAGCAAAGAAAGCCTCATTGGCTATGGTGGTAGCTAGTTCAAACTTGGAAGTTCAACAACAACAACCTCCCTTGGAAGCAACAACAACAACAACTCCGGAAATTGCTCAATTATCAAACTATCCGGAGGTAATTTTCATTTCTAACTCCCATAGGGATACATTTGCCAAGTATGCTAGAAAATCCTTTCTATCCACCAAATTCATATGTGAAGATGCCTTGAAAAAATTGGGTGTCCTTGAACAAACAAAAGCCTTCTTTGAAGCCATGGGGTTGGGAAAATTGTTTGCTACAAGAGAATTGACATACCCCTCCCTTACCTTAGAATTCTTGAGTTCTTTGAAAGTTACTAAGGTAGAGACTAGAGAAAACATCGAGTTCCGCCTTGCCAATGAGAATAGGCGCATCACCTTTGATGAATTGGGTAAAATATTGGGTCTTAGTGATTCACCTAGTTATTACAAGAATCCCGACAAGTATGACCCCGCTCCTCTTTGGGAGGCGATTTCCGGGAGGAAATTTGAGAACTATCATGCTAGTCGCGCTCTATTAGTCCACCATCCGGGCATTAGAGTGTGGCACAAGGTCATCGGGAATACTATCATTGCAAGAAAAGACACTAACCACTTTACCAAGCTCGATTGTGTTCTACTTGAGTCGGCCTTAAATATTGGAAGGGAATTCACCAAGCCTTACAATTCTCTAAGGCTTTTGGTGAAAAGATGGCTAAATGTTTATTGTGGAAAGCAAGGAACCACGGTTATTATAAATGGAGGTCTAGTCACTCTTTTAGCTAAGTACTTTGATCCAAATTTCAACAAGGATAGCAAGTATGTGACGAAAAAAGGGGGTCATCTCATTGACATGGATGCTATAATTAACAAGTACAAGTGGGTTACCCATAATCCTCTTGACACCAAATATGGGTGGCTCACCAATGAGGCTAGATCTTTTACTTTGCCTTCCAAGATATGCCGTTTGAGTGTCCATCGGACCAACTACCTTCTTCTCCTCTCAAAAGAAGCCGAATACATCATCCGTCAACAAAGGGGTGAAATTGAAATGCTCTCCTCCTCCATTGTCACACCGCCCTGTCCATTCAAGTATCAAGAGTTCAAACCCAAAGGTGTTGAAGCAAGCAAAGACTACATGACTCTATTTATGCAAGAGATGCACAAACAAGCTTTTAAGGATCGGGAAGATGCATAATTAGCCCAATATCCACCCCTACTTCATTTAGCTAGGCAAGGACTACTTGATCCTTCATGTCCTTTACCTAGTTGGGCGGATAGGGAAGTCTTCTTTCCAAGTGCATCTAGGGGTGAGATTCCGGGTGACGATGAGGTTGTCGGTGATGAGGTTGTTAATGAAGAGGTAAATGAAGAGGAAGAGGCTAATGAAGAAGAAGAAGATGATGAAGGAAGTGAGCAAGGAAGTGAAGAGGGAAGTGGTGATGAGTCCACTTCTATTGAGGAAGATGATGACAATGATGATATGGTGGAAGACTAGCAAGCTTTGGAGGCTCCTACCCTCTTGAGGTTTGTCTACTTCTTTCTTTGTTTTATTTATTTATCTTGATCATGGTTGGAGAGTCCTAGAAACATAGAGGACTAACACCTCGGCCCCATTGAGGTGTCCTTATTTCATTGTTCCCACTTTTGAAAATCCAAAATGACAAATTTAGTTTCATGCATTGCATCTTGTGTGCATGAACTACCCCCAACTTTAGGACATTAGAAATAATGTCTATCTTGGTTTGGGGAAGTACATGCATACGCAACGGGAGGTAATCTAAATTACGCTCTCCGTCATAAACAAAAACCCATGCATCATGTAGTGTAGATTAGTATAGCTTGCATTTAGTGTAGAAATCATGCATCATGTTTGCATAATTTCCCATCATTTTGGCCATTGAGGACAATGCCCATATTAGTGTGGGGATGGGGAATTCTAACTTAACTTTTATTCGAAAATCCAAAAAAATTGAAATTTTTTGAAAAACCATAAAAATTTGAAAGTTTCAAAAAAACCAAAAACAAGTTCATTTTCTTTGTAGTGTAGTCATGTATATATTATTGTATATATTGTGTTTGTTCCATCCTTGTTCACATTGATTGACTACGCCACATCCGAGACATGAGGATCATGAAGACCGCATGGTATGATCTTTCCAATCTCCTTTTTCCTCTTTATGTTAATGACTATGTGGCTTTATTTTGATTGATGCGGTATAACAATGTGAATTTAGGACTTGCATTTAGTTTATATGGCATATTAGTTGGTAGAATCATTTGCATTAGGATGTATATATGCTAGTTGCATCATGGCATGTAGTTTGCATGTTAGAAAATTTTGCGAAACCGTCTACTTGGGAAGCTTGACAAGTGTATATAGGCCCTAGTAGATGATTTTTCTTCTTAAGACTTTGCTTGTTAGAATACTTGTAAACACCCTAGGATGTGTCATGCTAGTATCCTTTGACCCATGGTTTAAGGCCTAGTCAAGAGTACCTTGTGGTGTGATAACTCCTTGGCTACCGTTTATTCCAAAGTGACCCTTGAAACCATGCAAACATCATTCATCCATGTTCTACCACATTTTTGTCATCAAAGGGAATGGGCACAAAAAGAAATCAATTTGAGTTCAAAGAAATGAAAAGTGAAAGAAAGTTTGCAAAATGCATCAAATGAAAAGAGGAGCAAAAATAGAACTACTATGCTTCAAATATAAGGCACCCTCACTACATATGGGGTGACTTTGAAAATGTTCAAAAGAAAATGCAAAAAGTTGAAAGTTGTCAAGTGTTGAAATGCCAAAAATCAAAAGAAAGGGCAAAAAGAAAATGTTCTCAAATGTTATATGCCACAAGAAATTGGAGGAAAAACAACAACAAAAGCAAACTCCCAAAGTGAATCTCAAATATCTATTGATCCCTTTATCCATCGTATCCATTTTTGTGCATGGTAGAGAGGGGACGACCCTTCTTCTTGTCTAGGCAAGAGGGGGAATTCCGCGACCCTCCAGTGTTTCTAACACCATAGGGAGTCTACTCTTGACAAAAGCATTTAACGATTGAGGACAAAGGTACCCTAGCTTAACACAACTTGGAGGTGATTTATTGGTATCCTTCTAGGCTTAGTAGTTTGAAGAAATTGCATCTATGAAGGAGTGTGTACCCTTGAATTGTTTCCCTTGTAGATAATTTCCGCTACTTAGATAAGGAAAGTGTCTATTCTTTTGTAGATGCATCCATTACTTGATTTTGTGTGCTTTAATAATTGGATGTGTCGCCATTTTGGCAAGATCCACCTTGCCTTGCAAGAAGGCATCCTACCTCATGGTTGTCTTGTTGTGAGTTGAAGGGGCGGAGTGAGACCCGCTAATTGTCTCATATCGGCTATGTTATTAGGTCAGTTTAAATAATGGTCCTAGTCTTTGTCACCTCTTTACTCGGGACGAGCAAAGGTTCGGTTTGGGGATATTTGATGTAACCATAATTAGAGCATATTTAGTCCCCGAATTAGCCTTGTTCCCATGCTTTTTAGTGCATATTTGGGTCATTTATTGTCTTTACTTCTTTGTTTTACATATTCTTTGAGGTTTTGATCCCTTGGTAGGAAATGAGTGTAAACCTTGCATTTTCATGGCAAAATGAGACTTAATTGATTGAATTCAATGACCAAGCATCAAGGAGAGACAAGATTAAAAGGCCTTTGTACATACTATAGTAGATGGGCAATGATGAGAAAAGATCCTTGCATCCCTGAGGAAATCCTCAAGGACTTTATGAAGAAAAAGGAAGAAAAGAAGAAGGAACAAGACTGCCTGACAATCCGTGCGGATTGCCTTGAATCCGCCCGTCCACCACGCCACAATCCGAGCGGCTTCTCCAGAAGACGCCCGGGCAAAACCACCCAAAGACGCCCGTCCTCCTTCACAAGACGTCCGGGCAGAAGCTGCTAAATCCGCCCGTCCCGTGCTAAAGTCGCCCGGATTCCCAGGCAGTCCCATTTCGTCTTCTACAAGCTTCAAGGAAGGATGCACATCTTTTTCTAGAGACCGGAGTCTCCCAAAAGAGATCGGTGATTCCTCAACAAGGGACTTAATCGTCATTTAAGCCCTTAGTTAACCCTAATTCATGTACCTAATCCCCACTATAAATACCCCATTAGTCTGATTAGAAGAGGATGTTCTTCTTAGCAATCTTTAGTGTAGTTAATATCAATAAAATCTCTCTTTAATCTTGTAATCAACATTTAATCAAGTTTTAATACAAGTTTTATTTCCTTAATCTCTCTCTTGTGCATCCTTTATTTTGGGTAATTGAAGATTATTTGGGTTATTATTGGGAGATTGACAACCTTCCAATCAAACATCAAGTACTTCTTTTATTCTTTGCTTTATTATTGGAATCATTAGTAGGTATAACTCTCTTAATCCCTTTTTAATTATTATTAATTACTTTCATTTATTCATGCAGTTTCACCTTGTTGGTATGATTGACAACTTTGCTAGCATGTTCAACATGATAATGAGTGAGTAGTTTCCTTAGCTAGGGTTAATGGGCAATTAGGGGAAACCAACATGGGGAATGATTCATGCTTAAATTAATATGCTTTCATAGTTTATTTGCTTGCTTGTTGTGATCTCAACTTATGCACATGTTATGTTTGATGAAATGTGAGCCTATGAATCCTTGCATTTTTTACCCATCACCTATCTTTTCAATGAGACTTGTAAGACATAAACCAACTCGAGTCTCATTAGACCATGCATATTGTTGAGTAGGGAAGATTAAGTCGACTTGTAGGTGTTGTACAATCTAATCGATTCGGTTCCGGGACTCAAACTTTCCTAGGATTGTAAGATATAAACCAACTCGATCCATCACAACAATAATTGCTTGCTTATAACTTGAGAATATGTTTGTATGATCAATTCCCATGAATCCCCTATGACCCCATGACACCCTAGTGCCTTTTTATCAATTGTTTACATCCCTTTTAATTCATCTTGCTTGTTTATTTTCATTGCTATTTAGTTTACTGACCTTCTACTTCAAACCCCAATTGTGACACCCTTAAGACCCCACTAGTAACAATAGAAATCTCATCTCAATTCCCGTCTCTTGGGATCCGACCTTTACTTGCCTCTTTACTAATTGTAGAGTTGTTGGTGAAGTTATAAATTGTGTTTTGGTCTAGGTACTCTTGGCGACAAGTACTGAAAACTAAACCCCTCACTAGGGATCACGACCAGTCCCTCTTTAGCATCCTATCTCTCGAATGACTCTCGTTTGCCCTGGATAAGGTCCTCCACTATCCAAATTTTCTGAGTAAGAGGTGAAAGTACGTATTGGGAAGCCCTTTAATCGGACACCCAATCGCCACTTGCAGTAGCGGCCTCTACTGATCGATCTTGGTTGGTTAAATGCAAAAGTTGATAAAACGGGTTAAATGCATGAAGTAATTGATGTCAAGTTGGATTTAATGTTGATTTGCATGCAAGACAGAAATTAAACATCCATTTACCGAGTTAGGTTTATGGTGCATAACGTGATCCATTTGTCTTAGTAAGGCGTTTTGGAAATACGATGTAAAAGGGGTAGATTTTTCATCTGATCCGTCCTGTATTCTGGTTAACCGAAGTCGGGATCGTCCTAGACAAATGTTGGAAAGGAAACAGGGTCTGCATCAGGCAACCTGTTGAGGTACAAGCCGTTAGGAGATGCAAGCAAGCTTGTCCTGGTTTAAAAATTGGAAAATGGTTGGCCTGTTTAGGCGCGAGTCAGCAGACTGTTCAAGAGACGTCTTCTGACTGTTTAAATATTTGTAAAATGGTTTGAAAAGAGGGTGTTTGAACCCGTCTTGATTTGAAAAGGTCGTTTAGACTGCTTTTGTATTAATGTGAGGAACGAGACTTGAATAATCATCATTGTATTGACAATATTCGATGTCGGGTTCGGTTTTGATGATTATGAACTTATTGTTTTAAGTTCATTTATTTGTAATTAGTCAATGTTCATGATCGTACTCGGGTTAAAAATCGTCATGGTATGTGGAACCAAGGATGACTTTGTATTTGTGACTAATATGTTTGTTTTGAAATGTAAAGAAATGAAATAAAAGGTTTTAAAATACCCTTTAAAATGTAATTAACCAAATATTATCACCGAAACACGGATTAAACCGTCATGGTATTAGGAACCAAGGGTGAAAATGTTTCATGGTTAAAAGTTTATCATGAAAAATGATTTGAAATATTTGAAATGGTAAAAACCGATTACAAATAAGAAATGAAATAAAGAAGGAAGGATGAGACCAAACACTGCTGGATTATAGCTTGAGAGGGCATTGAGGCGCGAGCCTCTCTACTATACAAGCAGCCCCTGTCTCCGACTAAAATCCGGTTTTGGCTCATCTAACCTATATTTGAATCACGTTATGCATGTTTTAGCATGTTATAGTTATAAAACAGATGCAAAATATGATAGAAGAGGATTTTTACACCCTTACACTTACATGCTAGGGTTGAGACGAGAAATCGACAAAATAATATCAACTTGTCTGGTCGGAAAACTCGGTTTGAAAACTGTTTTAGCAATGTAAATGAGGGTTTTGTTAAGTTTAGTGATGGTGTAGTTGGTCGATATGGTCGGTCAAGTGATTTAATGCACGTTGACGGTACCAAACAATGTGTAAGGCTTGTATTTTCGATCGGTAGGTCGAAAATACGTGTCGGTTTGTGACTTAAGAAGTCGAGTCGAGAATTTTAAGGGAGAAATGAGGGGGCAGACACTCGCGTAAGGATTATGGTGTGTGAAGGTGGATATTTATAGAGAAATGGGTGGTTGTGTGCGTTTTGAGCGACGTGGCCGCATGGGCTACTCGAAGAGCGCGAGCTATTTCGCGGATCTTCGAGTTGTCTTGTCACTATCACGCAATTGAAATCATGATTCGTTCTATTCTATGTTTTGGATGAAATGATTTGTACTTGACCATGAAGCATTTCAGGAATACTTAACGTGGAAGTTTTGAGAAGTTTATTCTTTGTGTTTGACTCGGTTTGACTCTTTGTTGGAGTCGGGATTTGAATTTTTGAGTCGGTTTTTGGTCCGGTGTCGGTTTTGACTCTAGTTAGTGTCATTGCGACCCCGTCGTCATGCATTAAATACTCCAGGTACTTTTGAAATGTTTTGTTTTCGAAATCGTTTTAAGTTTTCCGACGTATAGTTATACAAAACTGTCAATTAAACTTGCGATTCCTAAGCATGTTGTAGACCGATAATCATCGAGTGTTTGTTAAAGACTCGGCAGATACTGGGTATCTACAGGACCTTAAAGGTTAAGATGTGATATTACGAGCTTGAGGGGAATCCTCAGAATCCTAGATAGGTCTCCTTGTAACAGTCTCTAGAAGGACTTAAGGGTAAAGCGATGTTGGTTATGATCTTGAGGGAAATCCCCAGGATCCTATATAGGTCTCCCTGTAGCACTCTCTAGAAGGACTTAGGGGTGAAGCAGTGTTGGTTGAGGTTTTGGTGTTTGGTGTTCTGGACTCATCGGTCCGGGATTTGGTGTGTTGGCCTCTTAGGCTTTGGACTCGTTGGTCCTGGACTTGGTGTTTTGGACTCTTTGGTCCGGGATTTTGTGTGTTGGACTCATTGATCCTGGGTTTTGTGTTTGAAAAGTGATGGTTTTTAATTCCGTCGTTTAAGTCTTTATGAAGATAACAAATTCGAATTTCGCTATTTCATTTTCTTAAAAAAATGATGATTTTTAATTCCGTCATTTGAAATTATGGGAAAATAACTAATTTTGAATTCCGCTATTTCATTATCTTGAAAAATGACGGTTTTTAATCCATCGTTTGAAATTTGTAAAAATAGCGAATTTGAATTTCGCTATTTCATTTTTTTTGTTTGAGGAAGGCATGAGAGGTTAAGGAGAAACTGAAGCACTCCTATAACTGTTTGAAACGAGATTTTAGGAAGAAGTTTGATGAACTAGGTCCGTTGGACCAGCCAGATAATGAAGTAAAGAACAGTTTGTACGAGAAAAAGGCATCTGCTTGGTACCAGGTTAGTTACAGTTCTGAATGCGTCAAACAGTCCATGGATCTTCCCTCCCAGATGAGAAGAGACATGCATACCCCATTCTGAGCTTTACATGGATCTATTGTGATCACCTGACTCGTATTTGTTGGAGCTTGTGTCCTCCACAAATTAGTGTGATAACATTTGTAAATCTCTTACAGGTTCACAAGGGTATACTTCGTATATTTAATCAGTTGATTAACGTTTACCTAATAACGGTTGGCTTCCTAGAAAGTTTGACGTTATTATCATACAGATGGCGGTGATCAACTGGTCCCTAAAGGTCACACCTATAGGACGTATTTGAGAAATGTGGTTATAGAAATATAATCACATTGATGCCCAAAATGACTAAAAAGTTAGTCAATGTGTTGATGAGATAATTATTTAATGAAAATTAAATAATATTAAGTTGAGACGAATTAACTGTCAATTCGTAAAATAAATATAATAAGTTATATTTAATTAAATATATATAAGGTTAGTTTGGACGAATTAATCTGTTAATTCGTAGTTAAATATAATCAGTTGTGTTTAATATCAACAAGTTGAATGTGTCATAGTGGTAATAGTGAGGGTACACATACCAAGAGGTCATGGGTTCGATCCTCACTAGATGACAATTTAACACACTTTGTATATTTTTGGAAAGACCAAAATAAGGAAATTTTTATTCATTATTTCGGTCATTATTGGCCGAAAATTAGGAGAATAATATATTTCCTAATTGAATTGGTAATTCGGTCTATATAAGAGAAAAGGGGAGAATTATTTCTACCCTAATGCTTTTTCTTGACCTTGCCTCCTTTTCTCATCACAAGAACACAAAGACAATTAAATTTTACAGAAAATTTTAGATTGATTTCTAGCATAATCAAAGGGCATATCTTAGATCGTCTTGGGTGCAACTAATAGGCGAATATCAATTTTGATATTGTTCTTAGGCCATATTTGCTAGGACCAAAGGTTATTTCTGAATCCTTTACTTTTGTTTATGTATTTTATTTTATGACCATTGATCATCTGCATTAAATCGTTATAATCCTTCTAGTTTAAGGGAAGTATACAGACTTATTTCCCACAAGTGGTATCAGAGCAATAGGCTACGATTTTAATTTTGATGATTTTCATAAAATTTGTATGTAAACTATAACCTAATTTTCGAGAAAAAAATTAGGGTTTCGTTTTTTTTTTGGGCTAAAAAAAATAAAAAAAAATAAAAAAAAATTTTGGCCGAGTTTTTTATCTTTCGGCCTGTTTTTTTCTTCTTTCGTTTTTCCTTTTGTTTGATGATTTATATCCAATTTCTTTAGATCATATCATTGTTTTAATCGGTTAAAATTATCATATGAGAATTGGTAGATTTTGATTTAATGCAGATTAAGTTAAAATAAATATAGTATCATCATGTCATTGATACAAGAACTTGTTTTTGCTATATAGTTTTAGCATATAAGATTAATCATGATTGTTAATTCATTTGCTAAACCATGATATATTAGCAACTATAAACTTTGTTCTTCATCAATTTTTGTATTAGGGCTTTTTGCCGCAAAAGGAAAATAATTTTGACGGCTCAATTTTTTTTTTAGGTATGCCGTGAAAAAAAAACGTTTTTAGGTTTTTTTTTTTCTCTATTACCGAATCAGAAAAAAAAAGAAAAGAAGGAAAGTTTTTTTTCCGAAAAAAATTATGGAAGTTTTTTTTTTCTTAATTGCCGAATAAAAAAAATGGGGGGAAGGGGCTGTTTTTTTTATGATCAGCCGTGTAGTAGCTGTTAAAAAAAAAAATTTGTTTATTTTTTCAGCCGAACCAATTTTAATTGGTTTTTGTTTTTTTTTTTTATTTTTGGCCAATTAGTTATTGTGAATCGGTTCACAATTTAAAGATACCGAGTTATTTTAAAGCGGTTTAAAATTTTGACGGATAGAATTCATATTACCAGTTTAATATGGATTGAAATGAAATTAATGTGATTAAATTGCGGAATTGTCACTTAATTTAATTTAAATAGGTGGTTTGGATAAATTAATCAACATAATTAATGTATTGTATTATGTATGTTTAATTTATTTTAGTTGATGCTTTTAATTATGTTGAATGAATCGAATGAATGAATTTTATTTACGTATTTAATTTTGCAATCGGTTGTAATTTATAATACTTAGTGTGGCCTTAGTCAATTATGTTTTCGTAATGAAGGAAACATGATTTTTATGTAATTATGAGATCTCGAATCTCCTTTATTTTAGTTTTGGGTTTTGAAATTAGAATGTAATTAATAGGTCAATTATGTAATTTTATTTATTGTAATTTCAAAGAAGACTAAAGATGAAGATTCAAGCTCACTCCCGCTACATGGATCAAGATGGAACATCAAGACAAGCTTCTCGGGTCCAAGGATGGATTCCAAACTTGTATTTATTGTTCATTTTGATAGGATAGGCCACACTAGGACTTTTTTCTTTTTTTTACGTTTTTCATTTTATTGCTTTTCATTCACTTGCTAGTAATTGCATCATATTCCGCCTAAAACCAAACCACCTACTACTAAAATGCATGAAAATTGACTCATATAGTTGTATGTTAGTTTTCATGGACATGCAGATGTCACGGTCTATAAGCCATCACTTTAGTTTAAATCATTCTCGCATGCTAGACTATAGTTCACTTAAAATGAATTAAAAATAGTTGATGGGATCTTCCTCTAAAACGGAAATTGAGATTAGTCTTTATAAGGGCAAACATCTATGAGTCCCTTCTTCGTTGGTAGGCCTAATATGACCCCTTGTACGTTGGGTAAGTAGTTGTGTTGACTTAGTTTACCTCAACATCATAGTCCGAAGAGTTTCTCGTGATTATGATGGACTAAAGATAGAATTTACAGAAATTTATCGACCAAGAATTCTAACGGTAGAATTAGTTAAAAGGTTAGCTTATCAATTTGCAGAGAATTGAGTCTTGGGGTCATTTATATAATTCTTGAGGGAGGTCAATTGTATAAATGTTTTAGTCTTCGCGTTATGACATTAGTTCATTAGACTTAAAATCAAAACGATGCACATGCTTATTATTTTATTCTTCTTTCGAAGTGTAGAACACGTTTATTATCGATAATACTGTTACAACAAATGGCTGGAAATAACGCAATCCCAATGACTAGTGCCACACTAGATCGTTCGTCCTGGCTAAAAATGTTTATGGACCAAATGAATCAGTCCACTCGACTGAAGAATGATGGGTCCAATTTTGCGGACTGGGAGGCGGCACTACGGAATGTCGCCATCGCGACGGTAAGCTCGGGTATTTAATCGAGCCAATACCGGCCAACCTGTGTCCAAATGCGGAGTCAACGAGTCACTCGCTTATAGTGATTTCGTTATGGAAGTGGGTGCGATAAAGAACGTACTCATCTTTGCAATGGAAACCAATTTGCAGAGACGCTTCATTGCCCAAGGTGCAAACAAGATTGAGAATGTCGAGAAACTAGTTCTCAAAGGCACCGAGAATCGTTACATATGAGCATACCTGTCTCTTCTTTGATGCGAAACTCCAGAAGGGCCAACCGGTTAGCCCACACATTCTCCACATGATTGAGAATGTCGAGAAACTGGAGTCACTGAATTGTAAAATCAGTGAGAGCATTGTCATTGACCGAATGCTTCATTCTCTTCACGATGGTTTTGCCCTTTTCAGGGCGAACTACTACATGAATGACTTGAAAAAGAGTCCTCATGAGCTACACTCCCTTCTCGTACAGACCGAGAAAGATATGAAATTGAGTGGGAGCATGAAGCAGGATGTTCTCACGATTCACAACAAGAGTAAAGGTAAGGGCAAGGCTCATGGCGACCTAGCTGTAAGTAAGCCAAAGTTTAAAAAGCCGGGAAACGGTAAGAGTGCGCCTGGTGAGACTAGTGGCTCACAGGGCAAGGCAAAGAGCAAGGGCGGTGACATAGAGTGCCACCATTGTCATAAGACTGGACATTGGATGAGGAACTGTCCCGTCCACCGTGAGGACATCAAGGCAGGCCGCGTCGTTCCTGTTGGTATGTCATCTTATATTCATATGATTGAGATTAACCATGCAAGTTTCGGAACTTGGGTACTAGATACTGGTTGTGGTTCTCATCTGTGTAATCATTTGAAGGGCCTAAATAACATCATACCTCTCGAAAAAGGTGATGTGGACCTGCGAGTCGGGAATGGAGCACGAGTAGCTGCTGCCTCGAAGGGAACATATGTAATCCAACTCCCTAGTGGTTTTGAGTTATCATTAAATAACTGTTACTATGTACCCAGTTTATCTAAGAACATTATTTCTGTTTCCGTACTTGCTAAAGACGGTTTTACATTTTCAATAAAGGATAATAGTTGTATTTTCTCTTTTAATGAAATGATTTATGGCAAAGCAGTTTCCATGAATGGAATTTATATCTTAGATCAAACCACGGAAGTATTACACGTGAATAATAAGAAATTAAAGGTTGGTGACAAAGATCAAACCTATCTATGGCATTGTCGAATGGGACACATAAATGAGAAACGCGTAAAGAAACTCGTCGATAATGGGACTATTCCCTCATTCGGATTTTCTGCATATGGCACGTGTGAATCATGTCTCATTGGCAAGATGACTCGAATTTCCTTCAAAGGTGTTGGAATGCGCGCTAGTGACCTATTAGGACTCATACATACGGACGTATGTGGACCTATGTCAATTACCGCTAGAGATGGCTATAGATATTTTATCACTTTCACGGACGATTTGAGTAGATACGGATATGTCTACTTAATGAAGCATAAAAGTGAGTCCTTTGAGAAATTCAAGGAATACCGAGAATAGGGCATGAACCAACGGGTAAAAAGATTAAAGCACTCCGTTCGGATCGTGGTGGCGAATATCTTTCAAATGAGTTTGATCAACACCGAAAGATCGTGGAATCGCTCTACGATTAACTCCACCGGAACACCTCAATTGAATGGTGTGTCCGAACGGAGAAATCGAACCTTACTTGATATGGTTCGATCCATGATGAGTCACACCATAGTGCCTGATTCATTATGGGGTTATGCTCTTTTGTCAGCCGCTCTTCTACTTAACCGAAGTCCGTCTAAAGCTGTCGACAAGACTCCATATGAAATGTGGAAGGGAACGGTACCTAACTTGTCTTTTATTCGGGTTTGGGGCTGCGAGGCTTATGTCAAGTGGAGACACGAGGATAAGCTCGGCCCGCGATCGGTCAAGACATACTTAATAGGTTATCCAAAAGGAACATTTGGTCATTACTTCTATTCGCCTACCGAACATCGAGTATTTGTTGCGGCTAGTGCGACTTTCTTAGAGAAAGAATTTCTCGAGAACAAGTCAAGTAATAGAACCTTCGAGCTGTCGGAGATTTTAGAACCAACAACCGAGGAACAAATGGAGGAAGCTGTACCTCCAACTGATGATACGGTTAATATTCCTGAGGAACCTAGGAGGTCGGGTAGAGACTCTCATCCTCCGGACAGATACATTGGTATGGTCGAGGAGAATGATGTTTTACTTCTAGAAAGTAATGAACCCGCAACCTATAAAGGTGTTATGGCCTGTTCCGACTCAAAGCTATGGCTCGAAGCCATGCAATTCGAGATGGACTCCATGTATGAGAATAACGTATGGGATCTAGTTGATTTACCTAATAAGGTAAAACCTCTACAGTGCAAATGGCTTTACAAAATAAAGCGTTCTGTAGACGCGCAACCAGATATCTATAAGGCACGACTTGTGGCAAAAGGTTTCACTCAAGTGCAAGGATTGCATTATGATGAGATTTTTGCACCTGTAGTCATGCTACGTCCCATTCGGATAATCTTAGCGATTGCCGCATTTCATGATTATGAGATTTGGCAAATGGATGTGAAAATCGCCTTCTTAAACGATTATTTGGAGGAAGAGTTGTACATGGTGCAACCCGAAGGTTTCATAGATCCTAAACATCCTAAGAAAGTATGCAAGCTTAAGCGTTCCATTTATGGACTTAAGCAAGCTTCTCGGAGTTGGAATCATCGTTTCGACCAAGTGATAAAAGAGTATGGTTTCACTCGATCGGTCGAAGAACCATGCTTATATATCAAGTTGAGTGGGAGCAAGATTGTATTCTTGATATTGTATGTCGATGACATACTCTTGATTGGGAATGACATTCCTCTCCTTTCTTCGGTTAAAGAATGGTTGAAGAACCATTTCCAGATGAAAGATCTGGGTAAGGCACAGCGTATTTTGGGAATCCGTATCTACCGAGATAGATCACAACGGACGTTATCACTTAGTCAGGAGTCTTATATAGATAAGGTTCTTGAGAGGTTCAGCATGACCAACTCCAAGAAGGGGAACCTTCCTATGACGACTGGGATGCAGTTGAGCAAGTCTCAGTCACCCACGACGTCTGAAGGTATTGAGCGCATGAGTCGTGTTCCTTATGCTTCTGCAATAGGATCGATCATGTATGCCATGATATGCACACGTCCAGACGTGGCATATGCATTGAGTATGACGAGTCGGTACCAAAAGACTCCAGGTGAAACACACTGGATAGCAGTCAAAAATATCCTCAAGTACCTACGGAGGACTAAGGATTGGGTATTGACTTATGGAGGCGATACTAAGCTATGCGCAACCGGTTACGCAGATGCTAGCTTCCAAACGGATCGAGATGATTCAAAATCTCAGTCCGGGTTCGTCTTCACTCTTAATGGTGCTGCGGTCAGCTGGAAGAGTTCCAAACAGAGTGTTGTAGCAGATTCTACTACTGAATCCGAGTACTATGCCGCTTCGGAGGCAGCAAAGGAAGCGATATGGATGCGTCAATTCTTACAAGGGCTTTCGGTAGTTCCTAGTTCGAATGACCCGATCACCATCTATTGTGACAATAGAGGTGCCATCTTCCAGGCTAAGGAGCCAAAGTTTAGCAACAAATCTAGACATGTACTTCGGAAGGCTCACCTGATCCGTGATTACGTGGAGCAAGAAGAGATAGTGATTCACAAGATTGCGACTGATGATAACATCGCAGATCCTCTCACCAAACCATTGAATTATGATAAGCATGTAGGGCATGTTAATTCCATGGGAATTAAACATGTTCCTAAGTTGTAGTACTTGATTATGGATTTGTTACATTATCTTTTTCATATATTATTTATAACTTCATCGTTTTATATATATAATATTTTGTTTTTCATGTGGATTTATCGACAACATTGAACGCCACAAAGTGAATGAATTACATTATATTTGTTTTGGTCCGTAATCGCCAATGTGAGCTGATAACTCCGGCTATTATATTGTGCAGTCGATTGATGGTGGGTTCAACGAGCCATAAGTTAAACGGTTGACTAATCGATCACAGATACGAGATTATGACGATACCTCGTAGGACAACTTTTTGTGACAACGTAATGGAGTCCTAAATGTTTAAAAACATTCGGTGCCAGGTTGTGGATAGGACATCCATTGTGTTCCTAGAGTCGATTCTTTTGACTATCAACTGTCTCTTGAGATTAAGGCAATTTTTGGGTGACTTTGGTTTCTTTCTCACGGTCTCACCGTAGAATCGGGGCTAAGTAGATTTTTTCCGGGTCATTTCATACGTGCTTACGTCTGCAGGATTCGAGTTGAGGAAAATATCCATCCCTTATCAGGTATAGTTATTTCTCAGGGCCACTCGAGGAGTTGTAACTGAAATGCATGGCCATGCTCGAATGTTGATTCGTTTATCAGTTAAGTTACTCTCTAGTCGGGAAAACCACTCTTGATACTGATCGCTTGTAAAATACGACCTTTGTGAATTCGGATTTGCAAATTGTTTTACATTGAGTGGGAGAAATTTTAAAGGATATGAGAATCGGTTATCGCACTTACACTTGTGAGGACAAGTGGGAGTTTGTTGGAGCTTGTGTCCTCCATAAATTAGTGTGATAACATTTGTAAATCTCTTACAGGTTCACAAGGGTATACTTCGCATATTTAATCAGTTGATTAACGTTTACCTAATAACGGTTGGCTTGCTAGAAAGTTTGACGTTATTATCATACAGATGACGGTGATTAACTGGTCTCTAAAGGTCACACCTATAGGACGTATTTGAGAAATGTGGTTATAGAAATATAATCACATTGATGCCCAAAATGACTAAAAAGTTAGTCAATGTGTTGATGAGATAATTATTTAATGAAAATTAAATAATATTAAGTTGAGACGAATTAACTGTCAATTCGTAAAATAAATATAATAAGTTATATTTAATTAAATATATATATATATAAGGTTAGTTTGGACGAATTAATCTGTTAATTCGTAGTTAAATATAATCAGTTGTGTTTAATATCAACAAGTTGAATGTGTCATAGTGGTAATAGTGAGGGTACACATACCAAGAGGTCATGGGTTCGATCCTCACTAGATGACAATTTAACACACTTTATATATTTTTGGAAAGACCAAAATAAGGAAATTTTTATTCATTATTTCGGTCATTATGGCCGAAAATTAGGAGAATAATATATTTCCTAATTGAATTGGTAATTCGGTCTATATAAGAGAAAAGGGGAGAATTATTTCTACCCTAATACTTTTTCTTAACCTTGCCTCCTTTTCTCATCACAAGAACACAAAGACAATTAAATTTTACAGAAAATTTTAGATTGATTTCTAGCATAATCAAAGGGCATATCTTAGATCGTCTTGGGTGCAACTAATAGGCTAATATCAATTTTGATATTGTTCTTAGGCCATATTTGCTAGGACCAAAGGTTATTTCTGAATCCTTTACTTTTGTTTATGTATTTTATTTTATGACCATTGATCATCTGCATTAAATCGTTATAATCCTTCTAGTTTAAGGGAAGTATACAGACTTATTTCCCACAGTATTAAGATAAGACAAGGGAAGGAGAATGGTGAACACTGAACACATAACACCTGCACAAGCCAATTGATTCTATCGATAATTACCTGCCTGAGAGATTATGCCGCGGCTGCAAGGCGCCATTTTGCCAATTTAGAGCAAGTTCCAATATACTAACATTATATATATATATATATATATATATATATATATATATATATATATATATATATATATATATATATATATAAATAGGATCAAATGAGTTAGGGTACTTTTGGTGAGTTACCCTCTAAAACTGACCATTCATCTAACATAAGATATGTATTTGAGATTTAATCTTACATCTCATATATAAAGTAAATTTTTGACACTTGAACTTCTTTTTCCCACTTTTTTCATTCAGTTTCACTCTCTCTCTATCTTTCTCTCTCTCTCTCTCGTTATTCAGTTTCACTCTCTCTGCATTCATCGTCAGTTTCGTTCGTCAGTTTCGTTCGTGGTTCTCGTCAATTGAACTTCAGTATATTGTGCTCAATTTGTTCGTCCTTCTACTCCATTTTCGGTTTCTCTCAACAGGTAATCAATGAACTCAATTGAACTTCAGTTATTGTGCTCAATTTCCGCTGATTTTCTACTCGATTTTCGGTTCCTCTTCTTGTTTCCTACTTGATTTTCTTTTGTTTTCTGTGTTTATTCTTCATTTTGTTTAGTATATAGTTTAATTTTGTTTTGTTTTTGTTGTTAAATTAATTTTTTCAATTTTTCCGCATAATTTAGGGTTTCGTAATTCATTTTTTCATTTTTTGTATCTTTTCTTCAGGTTTTTCTTTTTTTGTCTTGAATTCCTGTACATTCTAATGAACATAATGTGTGTTTGTTTGGAATTATTTGTGTTATTGTAATATATTGATGTTGTTATTGTAATGTATTTGTGCTAGTTATTGTAATTTAGAAAATCTGTTATTGTAATGAGTATTATTTTAGATATTGATCTTTGGTTAGTGTTTAAAAGTCAGCTTTTAGTCAAGTCCAGTTATTTTGATATGAAAAGTTTGTTATTGTAATATATTGATGTTGTTATTGTAATGTATTATGGTAGTTATTGTAATATAGTAATTTAGTTATTCTATACGTAGTATTATTTAGTTATCATTTTAGTCAAGTCCAGTTATCAGATATCAGTATCCGATTATTATTGTATTATTAAAATTCAGTTATTGTATTAGTTGTTGTCATATTTTTTGTGTTTATTCCGATAATTTTGTATTCGTTGCTCGCTGATACAAACAAATGGGTCCTAAACGAGCAGGGAGCCCGAAGATGGTAATAAAGATGATTTGAAACGCTCAAAAGTAAATTTTCCAAAAAAGAAGCTCAAGAAGGTTCCCGGAACTTCAAAATTGAACATGTGAGTATATGTGTGTGCCCCCTTGTTATGAGTTTCTCTTTATTTGATGTGTTACTCTTTTTAATTTTTGCTTGATTTTCCATTTTCAGTGCTTCAAACATTAAAGTGAGCTGTCGTCCTAATGGTTTGGTTAACCTGGTAAAACAACTTGGTCCAAAAATCAAAGGTCATTGAGATCGGATTTGGTGGTTTGCTTGATTTTAAAGTGACCAAAGATACCATTGGGTGTTATACCATTGTTTGTAAAACACTTTAATGCTACTGCTCATATTTTTAAAGCAAGAGATGTCAAATTTCTTCACAAAAGATGATGTGTGTGATGTTTTTGGATTGCCAAATGGTGGTGATAAGGTTCAGGTTGTTTATACTGGACATAGTGTATTGTCTTCACAAGAAACGTTGAAAGTCGAGTTAGGAAGAAGTTTAACGTAGAAGGGACAAATTATGTTACTATCCCTACTGTTTATACTGCAATTTCTGATTTGGGGGATGATGGGGGAGATGAATTTCGGAGGCTGTTTGTGCTTTATGCTATGTCCATTGTCCTTGCTCCCCCTTCAAATTATGGAATTGACTTTACAATTCTTAAAGCGGTGCAAGATGTTTCACGTATCCACCATTTGGATTGGTGTGCGTATGTGTTTGATAAATTAGTCGCAGTGTTGAGCGAGTGTAGAATCGGGTCGTCTACTTTGCGTGGTTGCATACTTGTTGTTATGGTGGCATACTTCCATCGTTTGTCTTTTACGGAAAAAACAATGTCTTCTGAGACTCCTCTTATCAAGCACTGGGATGAGAAGTATTTTGTTAGTAGGTGTATTTCAGAGCTCAAGTCTGGTTCGCTAGGTAATGGGGAATATGTCAATGGTGTGTATCCCGTCCGCAAACGCTAAGAGAAGCAAAAGTCGCCGAGGTGTGTGCAATCGTTGATAAACCCGAACTCGGGAAAAAGTATCCGGAATCGCTCGATTGTTTTGATATCGATGATGTTATTCGAGCAAAGGCCGCTGATGTAAGTTCCAATCATTCTTTCAATCATTTTTGTGTAGTTATTGTAAAGGTGTAGTGTAGTTATTTTAAAGTTTTGTAGCGCTTATTTTTCCAATTATTGTAAATTATTGTAAAGACTTAGTACAATTATTGTAAAGACTTAGGACAATTATTGTAAAGACTTAGGACAATTATTGTAAAGACTTAGGACAATTATTGTAAAGACTTAGTATAATTATTGTAAAGACTTATTATAATTATTATAAAGACTTAGGACAATTATTGTAAAGACTTAGTACAATTATTGTAAAGACTTAGGACAATTATTGTAAAGACTTAGGACAATTATTGTAAAGACTTAGTATAATTATTGTAAAGAGTTATTATAATTATTGTAAAGACTTAGTATAATTATTCATTTTTTTTTCTTTTTCTTAGGTTTCCCAAGCACATCTTTTGATGATGAAGAGGGATGTTGAGATATTTCTCCATTTGTACACGCAACGGAAGGAAGCGATGGGGAAGGAGTGTGGTTCTTCAACAGTTGAAGATTCTTCGATGACCACTTCAGCTTTCTTCGACTCTCGCTTTCATTAGTGACGATGATTCTTTGTTCACTAAATATTTCAATTTTATTTGTGAAAAAGCCGAGGAAATGAAACAAAGGGAAGTAAACCGCCGTTGTATGAAAGTTTTTGTAAGGAGCATGAAAAGGGGAAGCATGAAAAGGGGGAGCATGAAAAGGGAAAAGATGAAAGGAATGGGGGTTTTGCGTTTGATCCCGAAAAATATAAGGTGGTTTATTCTCGGGAGAAAGGTAAAAATAAGGTCCCTGATGCAGCGGTTGAGAAACCGAATGAGGAGGTGCCAATTGATGACGGCATTGATAATATTGATGTTGAGAATGAAGCTGTGGACTTGAGTAGTGTGGATGACGTTGTTAACAAAGTTGTCAACGAGGGTGTTGTTGGGGATAGAATCCAAGATAATTCTGTTATAAGTGCTTACTCGTCGCATTCGGACGTTATGCCCGAGCATACGTTTTTTGGTATTTGTGGTATAGGGTGTGATTTAGATTGTGAATCACCCAATCCGATGCGATTGTAGTTTGTTTTTTTGTGCAATTACAAGGAGCTTTTTGCTCCTATTTTAATGCGGAGGAAGATCGTACTTGATTACATGTTTTTCGCACGATCATGACCTACTAATTGGGTAAGCATTATATGTTTTTTGTTCCCCTCTTTTTTTTTTTTTTTTTTTTTGCTAATATATCTACTATATAATTTGTTTTCATGTGGCAGGGAGGATTTGGTTGTGTTTTCATTTCATCACATGTTAACTCGAGATGACATTATTTCATTGTCTGCTAAGACTATGATCACATCGAATGTGATTGATTCTTTGGTCATTCTTACTTAATGACATGCTGGTCAAGGTTGGGAAAGGGTTATCCCCCACAAGAAGTTT
This sequence comes from Silene latifolia, assembly GCF_048544455.1. NCBI lineage: Eukaryota > Viridiplantae > Streptophyta > Magnoliopsida > Caryophyllales > Caryophyllaceae > Silene > Silene latifolia. The sequence continues at coordinate 84,632,143 of NC_133533.1, forward strand.
TTTTTGTACAAGTCATTCGGTATGTGAAATTTTTTTATATATTTTGTTTTTGATAAATTTACAATGGTTATGACAGTTATTCTATTGTAGTTACTTGATTATTGTAAAGTATATTATTTGTTATTTTATTCAAAGCTAAAACAGCTTTTTCCTATTCTTAAATTTTGTTTATTGTTTCGTGATTATTCTAATACTCGTATTTCGATTATTGTATTATACAACTTCAATTATTCTCTTTTTTACAAGTTACAATAATCGATTTTTCATAATACAATAACATTGTTATTGTAATACAATAATCGATTATTGTATTACAATAACAATGTTATTGTATTATGAAAAATCGATTATTGTATTATGAAAGTGTTTTTGTTGTGATAGTTATTGTAAAGCGAGAATAGTAGTTATTGTATTGATTAACCAAGTTTTTTCATTGTGATATTTCATTTTCTCTTATCGTGTGGTAATATTTTTCATAGGCTTCTTTGTTTAAGCTTATCAAAGTCATTGCCGATGATGAGAAAGATTTATACAGAAAGGAAATTTCTAATGTTTGGGACACTTGTCATTGAGAACGAAGGTTCTCTTGACATTGGTGCCGATTTGGTAATTTTTCCAATTCTTTCTGTTCTTTCTTTCTTTCTTCGTTGATTATTTTATCGTTGAGAAAAAGAAAGGTTTATGTACGTCTGTTTTATCATGCCAGGTTTTTATTCCTGTTCATTTTGGAGATCATTTTTTACGTGTTGTTGTTAACTTTGTGGGGAAGACTGTGGACTATCTTGACAATCGTGTATATGATGATTTTGAAGATAGTATCTGGGTGTTGGCTACCAACTCTATTGTATGTACCTTATTATAAGTTTTTGTTTTCATCTACTTCTTTTAGTTATTTTTCTTGTTCTTTAGTGATGATTTTTGATTTAAAAATGTAACCAGGTTGAAATATTTGGTAGTTATCTTGTCGAGAAAGGTTTTGAAAGAGGCAGTGAGGTCCGCAATTTCAAATTTGTAAATGTGGCTTTTGGGTGGAAATCGGAAGGGTCCCAGAATTTGGATTGTGGTGTTTTTGTCATGATTCATATGATGTTTTATCTTCGGGAAGTTGTTCAAATCGAGTTGCATGACCCATTGAAAAGGATCATATATAGAGCCGAGATAGTCGCCATCTTGGTTTTAGCCAATATCAACAAAATTAGGAAAGAATTGTTGGATTTGGTTGATGATTTTACAAAGACAAAGGCACCTTTTCTTTGCCTGTTTTGCTTGAGAAGCGTAGGCTAGCCGAGTTGGAAGCGGCAAGGGTCGAAGCCGATGCTTTGGAAGCTCTTAGGGTTATGGGCAGAGGAACCTCGATGATGGTGTAGGTACTCCAGGGCCTAGGAAAAAGAGTATGCCTGGTACACCTATGAGCGCTGGGATGATTAGATCAGACCGAGGTAGTAGACCGAACTCGATGGTCTTGGCCGCTTTCAATAAACGTGGCAAGGCGATACAAATCTTGTTGTTGTTTCAAACGTTATGAGGGCTAACAACAGAGATACACGCGCTATGCCAAGCAAGAAGAAACAAGTTGTTGATTATTGTTTCTTGGATGATTACAATCTTGCAGATGAGTATGTTCATTTTTCTCCAAACTCAATGAGAAACAAGTTTGTGTGATTATTCTAATAATTGTATTCTACAAGTTCAATTATTCTATGTTTTTTTACAATTACAATAATTGAGTTTTCATAAAACAATAACTATGTTAATGTAGTACAATAATCGATTATTGTATTACATTAACATAGTTATTGTTTTATGAAAAACTCGTTTATTATTCTTTGGTAGTTATTTTTTAAATATTGTTTTTAAAATTTACTAAGCTTTTTTTTTTTAACTCCTTTGCGGTGAACTGCTTTTTCGGGCAATGCTATCTTGGATAGGTCCGATATTCTTTCTACGAAGCCCGATGATTACACCGAGTTGCGCGTAATAGCCGCTCGGTCGTTGTCTTGAATTTCATGGAGGTTAAGGAGAAAGAAGCGCGATGATGATGTTCCTTGGGACACAACATATGGTATGATCTGTTTTTCATTGTTCGATTCATCGTAGAATGTTTAATCATTTATCTTCAATTTTATTAACAGTTTTATGGTATTTATAGGAAATCTTTGAAGAGATGCTAGAGCAAGCAGCGGATAGTGATGATGTAATCGGCCTTAAAGACAAGGTTGTGCGATCTTGGTCCCATTTTTTAGGTGAAAATGTTGTAAACTCGAGATCGATGTGGACCTTGTCTTCATCCCGTTGTCTTTAGAGAAGTACTACTTTTGTGTTTGTGTGAACTTTATGAACGAGACGGTTGATGTCTTTGGACCATACGTCGTATAAAGATTGGGAAAAATCCGATTTTTACAGACTTGCAAAGATTAAAGACGTTTTTCTAACTCCCGATCATATACAAATGCTATTTTCAATGTAATTATTGTATTCTTCAGTAACAAAGTTATTGTATTGTTTTAAACTTGTTATTGTATAGTCGTGCTTTCTAATTCTTTCTTTTTTTGTACATGTTGTAGGTTAATTGTTTTTCTGACTTTTTGGAGACAAGGAAAACAGCAAAAGAAGGAGTTGTCATTAACACATTTACATTCGTGAATGTTGATTTTGAATGGAAAGCGACTATCAAGGGTGATAAGGAATCGGGATTTTACACAATGTTTCACATGCTCACATATGAAGGGAAGCACGAGCAAGGATTGTATGCGGTTAACAAGAAATGTGAGAGGATTCCTATATGGCTTGAGATGGTTGCTATTTTGTTGATGTCAGATGTCAACGAGTCAAGAGCATCTCTTTTGGAACAAGTGGGAACTTTCAAAGTGAGTATATCGGAAGTAGAGAAAGAACTTATAAAATTCAAGATCGGGGAAGAAAAGGGTTAAAACAAACAGCCATCGGGTCCTTCTCGGCGAAACACATAAAAGAACAATTGATTGATTATAGATGGATTTAGCAAACAATTCTAGATGGATTTGTTCGATAATCTAATGTTTAGATAGCTGTTATTGATTGTTTGAACAAATTTGATGTAGCTGTCATTGGTCGATGAACAAGTTAGTGTTTTTGTAATGCCTTTAAGTCGTTATTGTAATATCTCTAGACAGTTATTCAAATGATCAAATGCAATTATTCTATCAGCCTTCATGTAGCTGATTATTGTAAAGCGTTTGCCCAATTATTTTAAAGCATACCTCTGATTATTTTAAAGCTCTCATGTATTTGATTATTGTAAAACTCTTTCCAAATTATTTTAAAGCATATCCTTGATTATTGTAACAAATTGGCAAGTGCAAAGCATTATCAATCACTGTAAAGCATTATCAAATTAATATATTTATGGAAAAAATCGTAACGATTGCGAATAAACTCAAAGATCAATTATTATAAAGCATAATTGTGATTATTGTATAGTTTTCACATGATTATTCAGTTATTCAAATGATCAAATGCAATTATTTTAAAGCTTTCACGTAGCTGATTATTGTAAAGCGTTTGCCCAATTATTTTAAAGCATACCTCTGATTATTTTAAAGCTCTCATGTATCTGATTATTGTAAAGTTCTTCCCAAATTATTTTAAAGCATATCCTTGATTATTGTAACAAATTGGCAAGTGCAAAGCATTATCAATCCTTTGTAAAGCATTATCAAATTAATATATTTTTGAAATATATAAAGCATAATTGTGATTATTGTATAGTTTTCACATGATTATTGTAATAGCGCAAGGTATTATTAAATGAACAAAATCAGAACAATTGCAAAAAAATTCAACATCAATTAATGTAAAGCATAACTTTGATTATTGTAAAAGTCTAACACATTATTGTAAAGTATACCCCTGATTACTTGTAAAAAAGTCTAACACAATTATTTTGCAATCTTGCGGTTATTTGTAAAGCATAATATGGATTATTTTAAAACGTAATCTTGATTATTTTAAAGCGTAATGCATTTTTCATTTTTCATTCTTCTTCTTCATCTTCATCCTCCATTTCGTTTTCCTCTTCATCTTCTTCCTCCAAAGCATGCTCAACAAACGGATTTGGACAGTTTCTCTTGTCATGGTGTCCCATTTGTTTGCAGTTATTACATAGCCTCTTCGGTTTGCTCGCCTTCTCAATTGCCTTATCCTTGTTCGATTTCATTCTCATGCCGCTTCCTTTGTTTTTTGCAATCTTGGGTGGAAGAACAGTAATATTTGATTTTGCTGAACAACCTAAGAGCATTTCCAGTTCTTGATCCTTTGTCAAGCTCTCTTTGGTTGGATTTATTTTCTCTCGGAATTGTAAAAGCATCAAACTTAGCTCCTTGATTTGATTATCAGGCATCGAGTTAAGAACACTTATTGTTGCATAAAACTCTGACCATACCCTTGATAATTCCAATTTTCTCAAATCAGTGGGATCGTAGTCTTGCAATAACTTTCCATCCAATCCATACAAAGGCTTTCTATATGATTTCTTCGTCCATCTAGTTTCGATGTCTTTGCTCCGGTATGCTTTGCAGTCCTTTTCCGATATAATCCATATAATGTGTTTACAAAGGATTCCTTTCCTCTCAAACATCTTGCACGTACATGTTGTTTCCTTTGATTCGTTATTGTGAGCAACTGCATGCACAAAGTGTAGTTATTTTAAAAGGCAATCATAGTTATTATATAGTTCAACATGAATTATTTTATGCAGACTAGCAATTAACACCAAGGTAGAAGTCCTTCAGTTTTTTTATGTTTAATATAATGTTACAAAGTAGTTTTCACATGATTATTAATTTATTCAAATGATCAAATGCAATTATTTTAAAGCTTTTTATGTAGCTGATTATTGTAAAGCGTTTGCCCAATTATTGTAAAGCATACTTCTGATTATTTTAAAGCTCTCATGTATCTGATTATTGTAAAGCTCTTCCCCAATTATTTTAAAGCATATCCTTGATTATTGTAACAAATTGGCAAGTGTAAAGCATTATCAATTCATAAAGCATTATCAAATTAATATATTTATGGAAAAAATCGAACAATTGCAAATAAACTCTACATCAATTATTGTAAAGCATAATTGTGATTATTGTATAGTTTTCACATGATTATTGTAATGGTAAAAGACGGTTATTGTATTCTTTTATCACAGTTATTGTATGTTAAAGTAAAAAGACAATTATGTTTATAAAATTGAATAACCTGAAATACTCTATGCTTCCTGTAGGCATCTTCAACATTTATAATGTGCATGTTTCCTTGCTCAGAAAATCCAACAACGGCACACGAACAGGGAGCCATTTGCACTTGCTCTTGGAACTCATAGAAAACAGTATGTGTGTAGATTTTAGAGGCATGTTTTTCAATCATTGTCTTAGAAGAAACCCGTGGCAATGTGCTATCACTTGCAAAGATCAAGAAATCTGTGATTATAGCGTTGTTGTTCCATTGCACTCAGAAAACGCAACCAAAATTCTACAAGTGTGCCGTCTATGCTCTCAAATCTTTTGAAATAACTGTTTTGACTCTCTGATCTTTGTGTAGTCTTCAAAAGGCAACCTAAAGGCAAATCCCTAAAGTAAGCAGGTATCCATTTGTGCCTTTTGCCATACATGTATGTCAACCAAGTATTATCATTCAACTCAAAGTCATTAATCACTTGAGTCCATTTTTCTTCAAACTCAATGGGTTCCAAGTCAGTATCCCAAACAACTCCGCATATCCGCTCAACAAAGTCAGTCTCCTTACAAATCTGTGACTCAACTTTATCGGTAAGTTTTTTCATTATATGCCACATGCGAAGAGCGATGTCTTGCTTGCTTGAATACGTAACGCACCCCGAGTTTAATTGCGGATCTTGATCGTAAGAATGCACCGAGGTTCCTTGTTGCCCATACAATCAAGGAACTTCTTAAGCACCCAAATGAATGACCCATCGTTCTCATGATCGACAAGTGCAAAGAAAGAAAAGTCACCGATTTTTGTGGTTGTCAACACCAAAGTGAATGGGGTGAAGGCCATGCGGTACTTGTTAGTACCGTAAGTAGAATCAAAGGTGATGGTGTCCCCAAACAAGGAATAATTCATTCTTGCTTGTGCATCTGCCCAAAAGAGTTTAGCCAAACAATTATCCTCATCAACTTGGTAAGCATAGTAAAAGCCATCTTGCGATTGAGAAAGCGCCTTTAAATAATCGAGAATCATGTCAAGATCATTCTCACCTATATAACATTTAATATTTCTTTTGAAGTTCTTGAAATCATTGAGAGATGCACCAATGTTTACATACCCATTTGATTGTTCCGCTTAATTCTAAAAGTCTTGGTAGCCCCGATGTTGAGTTTACAATTGTTAACAATTGTCTGCTTCATGTAAAGGTTAAGTGTTCTTACGTTTTTCTGGAATTCCCGTTCTTTGAGTGAGCAGAGCTTGTGATTATGACCTTCATAAAATGTATCAATAGCATACCCTATTAGCTCCTTAAGGTCATTGAATACAAAGCACAAAACCGTATTTTTGCCTTTGCAACCAAATCTTGTTATTTTTGTTTTCTTTGGCTCTACAGACCTTTTCCTCTTTTTTTTCTCTCTGTGTTTTCAAATTCAACAACAGGTTTGAGTTTTTTGCGATCCTCTTTGAATCCATGTCTGTTGCACACCATTGATTTTTTGTCTATCAAACCATCACGGAATCTTGTTTGTGTGTACTTCCTTGGTATGAAACCACAAGCCACAGCATATAAATTGTAAAACTCTATTGCCTCCTCCAGCTTTACAAACATTAACCCCAGAGCAGGTTTGAAACCATTTTCTACCATCCTATTCCACTCCTCACTGCCACCTGGAGTATATCTCAATCCCAGATTATGGATAGTATTTTCTCCTGTTTCAGACGCAACAGTAGGTGTAGAAAAAGTTGTTGCATTGGTAGTATTAATTTCAATGCCTGGAAACATTAAAACAGGAGAACTGTTATGGTATTATTAATTTCAATATCTTAGATTCTATACAAAACAAAACAATACAACCTCTGCAGCAGCAGTTATTTTAACGTTATATTTCAGTTATTGTATTATACAAATACAATTATTCTATCAGAGAGGGGAGTGTTTTAATGAAATTGGTAGCCTAGTCCACTACAATACACACACAGTTATTTTAATGTAGTATTAAAGTTATTTCATTATTAAAGAGTAGTTATTGTAAGGATTTTTGGTCAGATCCTATAAAGTAGTATTTATTATGAAAAAAACAATCTACATTAAAGAATTATTTTAACGTTATAATGCAGTTATTGTATTATACAAATGCAATTATTCTATCAGAGAGGGGAGGGTTTTAGTGAAATTGGTAGCCTAGTCCACCACAACGCACATACAGTTATTTTAATGTAGTATTAAAGTTATTTCATTATTAAAGAATAGTTATTGTAAGGATTTTTTTGTCAGATCCTATAAAATAGTATTTATTATGAAAAACACAATCTGTGCAACAGCAATTATTTTAACGTTATAATGCAGTTATTGTATTATACAAATGCAATTATTCTATCAGAGGGGGAAAGGGTTTTAGTGAAATTGGTAGCCTAGTCCACCACAATGCACACACAGTTATTTTAATGTAATATCAAAGTTATTTCATTATTAAAGAGTAGTTATTGTAAGGATTTTTTTGTCAGTTCCTATAAAGTAGTATTTATTAGGAAAAAACAATCTCACATTAAACAATTATTTTAACGTTATAATGCAGTTATTGTATTATACAAATGCAATTATTCTATCAGTTCCTATAAAGTAGTATTAATGCAGTTATTTTAATGTAATAACAAAGTTATTTTAATACTGTAAGGCAGTTATTGTATTATTGTAATCCAATTATTCAAATACTAGATATTGAATGATATCATGAATGAAAACCTACATGCAATTACAGTTAAACTTTACATGCAATTTCTTGTTATGAAAACAATATGAAAACAACTTACATGCAATCGTAATTTGAACAAAAAACTTATCAACGTAATAACAACAGTTTTTTATATCAAGCATTATGTCACAAATTTATACCGAATTCATCGTTGTTTGATTATCAAAGCATTATTATCAATCATAGTAAGCGTTTGATCGTCGAATTCAAAGATCGTTGAAGTGAATTTTATTAGAAAAACACGTAAATTAAGGAGAATTTGTTATTTGATTCAATTACTGAAATTATTCGATTATTAAATCAGAAATAGGGAAGAAATATCAATACCTTGATTGAATTTGAAGAATTAGGGTTTTCGGAGAATTGTGGATCAAATTTAGAAAAATTGATGAACAAATTGATAGTTTTAATTGAAAGAATCAAAATAATGAACGAATTGTTGATCAAATTTGAAGAACTGATGAATTTCTTGATCAAATTTGTTGATCAAAATTTGAAGAACCGATGAAAAAATTCGCTTAATTTTTTGATGAAACAGAGTGTTTATCAGTAGAGAGAGAAAGGGGGAGAAAGAGAGAGAAAGTTATTTGGCAGATTTATGACGGCTAAATTTTTGATAATTGGGTTTTGTCAACTCATTTGCTTATATATGCGGGGGAAACTCACGAAAAGTGGCAAACTCACCTAGGATCTTGCCTTCATATATATATATATATATATATATATATATATATATATATATATATATATATATATATATATATATATATATATATATATATATATATATATATATATATATATATATATATATATATCCCAACAAAGCGCTCATTCGCGACAAGACTCAGAGGTATGCGCCAATGTTGTCTACGGCACGGTGCCGAGTTTCGGGATCTTCTGCTTCATGCCCACTTATCTCATCAGCCTCTCTGGAAATATATTGACCATGAACTCCAAACGTGGAATGCGAATGGAGCGTGTAGGGTCAAGGGACAACACCCCCGTCAAGTCTCTAAGGTGCCACTAAGGAATGATCCATCTAATCAAGGGTCGCCTTCACTCTTTAGCTTGTTATTCCAAATAACTGCAAACTCGGTGAAATCTACTATGTATAGAGTTATCCTCATCACGATCGATCGTGAGAGATATCCGAGCATGTCAACTGGGTGCTCGATCAATCGAAGTCTCTCCATTAGCCAGATATAGGGCACACTTTAGTCCGCGCCTTTGCTGCTTAGCCCACGGCAAAAAAAAAAAAAAAAAAAAAAAAAAAACAAAGCAAAAAAACGGCCGAAGCAAAAAAAAAAAAGGGAAGAAGCGGAATTGTCTTATCTGTAAAATAATTGGACTTCCAAGGGAGTGATAAGGATTTAGTCGTATGACCTATATCAAAATAATCCTAAATTACTACTAACAAATAGCTAGCGATAAGTAAGGTATCGTATCGATAAGGAGGCGGTAATTATTTGGTTTGCTTTTATCTATGTCTGTCTTAAAGGTAACAGTTTCTTGAAAATTTGTTTGTTTGATTCTAAAACTAATTGCAATTAAATAAATAAGACGAATTTAATAATAAAAAGAATTCTAGGGATCGGGTTCACTAGGTCAGTTATCTGGGGGTGAGATATAATTCATTAAAAGAACAATTAGATTGTCTAAGGCCATAAGATCGGTCGATTCTATTATGTCCTTTAGATCTAACTTAATATGCAGTCGCTATCGTTAAGTCAATTATATTCAGTTATCGCAGCCTATATTAGTCTTAACCCGGTCGGTGAAAATCCTAATTCGTAACACTAATTAATCAATTCTGATAAGTAGTCAATCAATTAGATTCGAGACAATAATAATTGAACAACAATCCAAAAGCAATTTAAAATTAATGCATTAAATACCTCCTTTTAACATGCAACCTAGATCCCCTTTACCCTAGATTAAAAGGTTTAGCTACGCATACTAAAAGGAATAACAACAACAAGATGGATAAAAGACATAATTGAAAGCATAGAAGATGAACAATGAAATAAAGGGTTTTTAGGAGTTTTTAAAGTAAATAAGACGTAATAAAGCTTAACCTAATAATAGGGCACGAGTTTAGTATTTATACAAAACATAGACCGTCTTTAGAAAATTTCGCGGAAGGTCATCATATCGGGGTATACTCGAGTGAGTTATAGGGCACTCGATCGAGTACACACCCACTCGATCGAGTCCTTCCCAGCTTGATCGAGTAACTTACTCATGATATAAAGAAGTAACTTACTCATCTATATATACATAAGTTTCTTACTCATTGATGCATACGACCAACCAACAACTACCGCCGACACCCACTACAACCCATAACGTCGGCACCACCACCGGCATCGAGCCCCAAATATAATTTACTTACTCATGTATATATAAGCTCATATAGCACCTCTAATTATACACATAAAGCTAGTACTAATTTAATGGTTTGCGTTATCTTCCTATGCTCAGACTAAATTAGACCTTATTATACCAAGTCCTTCAAATTTGGTAGTTGCACTTACGTTACGAATACTGGAGGATATAGTTGCTAGGTCATTGGAGTCATTGTCCACAATCATCTAATGGCTTGCGTAGATCCACGATACAACCATTCAAAAATACAAGTCCTTAGGGCATATGACCCACAAAAAATTGATTGCACATTCACCAATACACTCACGTCAACCGCACTTCTATGGGCTCATCAAACTATATTTGCCCAGAAAAAAGGAGTCATCTTGGAAACCTTCGTTCTCTCTTCATCCAATTTCTTTGTCATTTAGTTTAGCTACTTCCTCAAGAAGGATTCTTGCTTGGGAACTTAACTGACTCGGATTGTTTAAGGATTTCACCAAAGATTTGCTATTATGTACTCTTAAAGTGTTTTCAACAAAAGAAATAAACATTGAAGTATATATGTTTTTTAAATCAAAAAACGTGGACCTTACGTAATCATCTTGGGTATCACTCAAGGACTAATTGAGTTGTCCTCGAGTATTCGTATTATGATGGACAACGACTCCAATGCCATAACAACTATGTCCTTCAATATTCATATCACAGTGTATCTATCAAATTAGAAGGACTTGACACAGGATCTGATTTAGTCCAAAACATACAAAAGATTTGTTTAAAACATGGAAAAATAACAAAGATAGCACGAAGAGAGTCCAGACCTTACAAAAGATTTGACTCAAACATGGCACTTGTGTAAGTTACTTGCTCTATGAAGTTTAAGTAACTTACTGTCATGTATAAGTAATTTACTCATGCATATACACATAGGTAGAGTCATGCGTATATCATTAACTTATATCTTCCAGTTTGTTTACTTTCAAAGCTTTAGCCAAATCTTTTGCAAGGTTGGATTAAATCAGACCTTATATGAAGTTCTTCAAATTTGGTGGTTGCACTTATGGTACGAATATTGGAGGATGTAGTTGCTCGGGGATTGGAGTCGCTGTCCATTATGGTACGAATACCCGAGGACAATCCGACCCTGACTTTGAGTGATGCCCAAGTTGTTAGTTATGGCCTACATTGTCTAATTTAAGAAGCATACCCTTCAATGCTTATTGGTTGTTTCTTTTGTTCAAAAGGCTTTAAAATTACATAAAAGTAAATCTTTGGTGGAATGCTTAAATAATCTCAGAAAGTTAAGTTTTCAAGTCAAGGAACGAAAAGGAATCCTCCTTGATGAAGTAGTTAAACTCAATGATGAAAAGGAAGAGAGGAGGAAGGTGTCTGTGAGGACTTATTCAAATCAGTATATTCTTCGGTAGAAATAGAACTTGGATTTGTGTTTTTGCATGGTTTGCGTCTTGGATCAACGCAAACCATTAGATTAGTACTATATATGAGCTTATATATACAAGATATGTACATAAGTAGACCTTTAAACGCATATGATATTTCTTTGTGTAAGCGATTCTCAAGCTTATCAAAATAAGATATAGGTTCAATAGTTTGCATTTTCTCCATCTATAGCATAAAACGGCATAAAAAGAAATGAACAAATCATTAAAGGAATTTGATCATATAGTCTTCTAATATGATCATAACAAACCAAGATACACTGAGCTATAGTCTTATAATATAATCATAACAAACCATAAACATAACTCACATCACTGTAAATCTAGTATGGGTAATAATTAGAGCTGGCAAGTCTAACCCGACCCGAACAAACCCAACCTGATAGGACCCGAAACCGACCCGACCCATAACCCGACACAACCCGATGATCAGTGACCCAAACCCAACCCGATATTGACTCGACCCGATATCAACCCGATTCAATTGATGATCTGACAATTATTAAGCTTAATATTGATCAAACTGAAAGAGATTTAGTGTTTAGTTTGATACCTCTGACTTAATAATGAAGTAATTTAACCAAATATTAGGTAATATCCCATGCTTGGCGTGGACTCATTGAACATTTTATTATTATAATTGATGAAAAATAAAATAATTGATTTTCAGTTATAAATAGAAATATGTTAATCTTTTTTCAAATCTTAGCTCTTTTGGTTTAACTTCAAAGCTTTCAAATAAAATATACCTCGTATACATTTTAAATTATAAGTAACATACTATAATGTTATAAGTACTTAATGTATCAAATTTATTGGAACACCAACACTATTGTATTCTTAATTGTAAGTGCATCACAATTTGTGTATTATCATACATAGTGCATACATATACGGAGTATCATCTATCAAACTTCTATAATTTTACATATATTAACAATTCAAGAAACATGATGTATTTGGTATATGTTACTTTCTCATATGCACTACTCCATAATAATATTACTGTTGTTTATTTGGGTACCACCTTTGGATTGTTTGATGCAAAAAGCTATTAGTCGACATGTACCCCATGTACCCCTTGATGTTATAAGCAAAGATGATTTTTTTTGTAATACTACGTAGTATCTTCTAATTAAGGCGGTAAGTAGCTGAAAAAAGATGAAAATTTAGGCTTTGAGATTCCTTAAGCGAGTTTATTTATTTGCGGATCAGAGAACTAAAAAAATCACAAAACATCAATGTAAGCATGTTCCGGTTTTTTTTATTAATAAGAAGGAATAAACCCAGAGGCCGAAAAATTGAAGTTCTGTAAAAGCAGGCTGCCTGCAAATTCTATTTTGTAGGTACAAATGTAGAGCAATAAATGAATAAATAATACCAGAAAAATGATGTGTTTGTCTACCATCTGATCATGTCCGGCACACTGGAAGAACGAAAGTATCAGCATCAGGCAAACAAGGAAAGGTTATCAGAGCTTGTTTTTTCCACCTCAAAGGGAGAGTGTGTTAAGAAACCAAGTTCAGGGTCTCACTTTCAGGAATCCGGTTCTAGAAACCATGCTTGATCATCAAGAGTTGAAGAAGATGTTCAAGAATATTATCCATAGCTTGATAATCTCTTTGAAAGTTTCTGGTTCTAGAAGCCATGCTTGATCACTTTGGACGCTGAATAATAGCGTTGTGGTAGAAGAAGTTCATTTAAATACAGGAGTACATACTATACAGTAATATAGTAATGCTTAAATAGGTGTTTGCAGATTCTGCCAGGATTGAGTGTGCACTCAACGGACCGTATTTTTAGCAAGCGCTATTTTGGCATTTTTAAACGCTGAATTAGAGGGCTTTGACAATTACTATATTGCATTATTATTAAATGTTATAAAAGTTATGTATAAAATTGACTTTTAGTTTTGCTTGTAATTTGAAGTAATAAAAAAATGTTATTCGACTTTTTTTGGTCACTTAGGGTTTTTTCATCCTATTTAAAATTTTTTGATTAAAAGCTACTCATACTGCTTTTCCAAGATTTTGGCAGTTATGGCACGTTTGTACAAGAACGAACCAACTGGCATGTTTATGCTCAAAAGAGAAATCTTAGTCTCCCGATTTATGTTTTAGAGCGCGAAAGCCCTCCTCACACACCTCATTTTAAACGTAATAAGGTCATATTGGACGGGAAGACTTATGAATGTCAACAATATTTTTGCAAAGTTAAAGATGTTGAAAATGCTGCAGCAAAGTTAAATTGTTGAACGTCCTAATTTCTACCTCTTAATACAAAACATTAAAAAGAGTAAATTTTGTAATTAGATTTCAAATGGAGTTAAATACGGATAGTAGAATTCACGCCCCGGAAAAAACGGGCCAGAAAGATCGACTTTTCTCGGGTCGAGTCACAATTTGACGTCTCTAGTTTGAATCGTTTCATTTACTTTCCTCTCCAACACAAGTCAAGTTTTCAAAGCTCAACTCAAGTTCTTCCATCTAACTACTCAAGTTTTCAAAGCTCAACTCAAGTTCTTCTAAGAACTCAACTCGAGTTCTTCTATATAATAGCTCAACTCAAGTTCTTTTATCTAACTCAACTCAAGTACTCGATACTTTGCTACTCAAGTTCTTCTATGCAACAGCACTAACAGCTCTTCGATTTCGTCGATATTATAGGAAAAATACTTGAGACTTGCAGACATGCTAGAGGTTGGGAAAAATACTTGACACTTACACTCGTATGTCGTATCCCATATACTTTATATTACATTCCCGCATCAAAAAAATTTCACTATTCTTTAATATATATATATATACACTTTTCAGCGTTTCCTTTGAAATAGTTTTAGCGGGGACATAAATTTGATAAAGCATGTAGTTATACACTTTCAGTTGAAATAGTATGTAGAAATCACTGAAAGAGTTCCAGTGGGAACATTTGGTACAATCAATGTTAACTACAACTTCTCAATCTTGGAAAAATGTATGCGAGAGAGACAAGTAATTATGAAATTATCATAGCATACATAAATGTGGTTACGAAAGAGATCTGACTATCTTCACACATAGTCGTTACACTATTCCTAAATTTCCTACACATTTACTCGCAAATGACCGAACCCGTAACCCGCCTGTTTGCCCCTTTGACAGGTCTACAACCGTCCCATGACTCCAATTCTTGATTAAAAGCTACTTATAAGAGCATACACATTGAAGAGTATGTCCTCTTCCTCTTATTTTCTCTCTTTCCTTCTATTTTTTGACACCTCATTTCCCATTATCTTCATCTTCCTCTTAACATTTTTTCTATTTTTTTCACACATCAAAGAGGATCCTCTTATTCATCCTCTATCAGATTTTTTATGACCAAAAAATAAAAAAGAAACAAATTACATGACACATGGTAAATGAGGGATGGCTAGTGGGCACAAGGGCCAAGGTTGTACTTCCTCTAAAAATAGAGGAAGTCTTCCTATTCCTCTTCAAAGAGGATGCTAAGAGTATATACCCGCATTTAAAAGGACATTCTCTTAAATGAGAGAGAATGTTAAGAGGATGATCCATCCTCTTCAATGTGGATGCTCTAAGGCTTTTCCAATTTTTTGGCAGTTATGGCACGTTTGTACAAGAACCAACTGGCATGTTTATGCTCAAAAGAGAAATCTTAGTCTCCCGATTTATGTTTTAGAGCGCGAAGGCCCTCCTCACAAACCTCATTATAAATGTAATAATGTCATATTGGACGGGAAGATATATGAATGTCTGCAATATTTTTGCAAAGTTAACTATGCTGAAAATGCTGTAGTAAAGTTAAATTGTTGAATCTCCTATTTTCTACCTCTTAATACAAAACATGCAAAGTTAAAGAAGCGAAATTTAGCAGGTGCTTTATTTATGACTAATTTTTGCAAGTTTATAATACAATCATTACTAATCAAGTATTTTATCTTCAAAACAATATTATAAACTTAATAATGGTGATTATTAAGATTGTTTTTTTGTTTCCTATTTACGAGAGAGGAAAAAAAAGAATTTATATAGAGCATGTTCACCCCAGTCACCGGTATCTATGTATAGACCTGCAAAAATATTTCATATCTTCCAGCAATGGAACTTAACACTAGTGTCAATTTTCTTGTTCTTTTAAAGAAGGGATAGAAATAAAATATAATCAACCCAATTTGACCTAGGATTGGAATTTCCAAGCCAAGGATTAGAATTTCCACACCTACGAACAAATCACCCTCTTTTTCTCCGTCTTCCCATCCCATCATTTATTACCACCAAAACACTACCTCATCCCAACAACCCTTACATTCTCTCATCAACATAGATTGTTATTTATTTATTAAAAAACCTAGCTATTAATTTGAGTTTTAGTTAGTCGTTTGAAACTAATTTCACGTAGTTGTCTAAAAAAAAACATACGGAGTACTGGAAGTAGTATTTGCAAGACTAGTAATCTAGCAACAATTAACCACAATAACATGCACTTAACCAAGTTCCCAATTTTGGCGTAATAATAAATAAAATTAGGAAATATGAAACAAAGCTTGGAAAAACAGAGTAGAGATAAAATTCATTAAATTATATTATATTAGCTTTGATTTGATTATTAGATTTATTGAGCGCCAAGGTTAGTGTCTTTAGGGAGAATGTTCAAATATTCTGGCGCATTTCAATTTTTTATTTTTATTTATTTTTAGTATAACTTAATATTCAGATATTCTGACACTTGTACGAGTTGAAGGGTTCAATCATTTCTCATTGTTTTCTTTTACTGTATATATACGAAATATAATTTTATTAAAATAAAAGTAATATAATACTTCTAGTATTTAGAAGTATTTTAATAAAGGATTGGAAGTGTGTTAAATCACATCGCCGAATGTGGGAATCTATGAAATATTTTTGCATATGTAATTACAGGGTGCACACAACATGACGTGTACCTTTATTTTATGTCCATTCTTTAAAATGAAAAGAAAATTGACACTAGTGTTAAGTCCCATCGCCGGAAGCTATGAAATATTTTTGCAGGTCTATACATAGATACTGGTGACTGAGTTGAGCATGCACTTTATCACTTCTTTTTTTCCTCTCACAAAAGTATCAAGATAATAATAAAAATTTAAGAATAATTATATGTTTATAAGTAGAATTAAAGAAAATGATTTTTTTTAAAAATGGTGTTAATTTGACCCGTTTTTGCCGTAAACCCGGCCTGAATCCCGTATAAACCCGTATCTTATCCGAACCCGAAATGACCGAACCCGTAACCCGCCTGTTTTACCCTTTGATAGGTCTACAACCGTCCCATAACTCCCATTCTTGATTAAAATCTAGTCATACGGCTTTTCCAAATTTTTGGCACTTATGTCACGTTTGTACAAGAACCAACTAGCATGTTTATGCTTAAAAGCGAAATCTTACTCTTCTGATTTATGTTTTAGAGCGCGAAAGCTCTCCTCACACACCTCATTTTAAATGTAATAGTGTCATATTGGACAGCAAGATATATGAATATCTGCAATATTTTTGCAAAGTTAAAGATGCTGAAAATGTTGCAGTAAAGTTATATTGTTCCGGGGGGGATACAACCCCCTCGTCATCAAAAAAAAAAAAAAAAAAAAGCTAAATTGTTGAACATCCTATTTTCTACCTCTTAATACAAAACATGCAAACTTAAAATAACGAAATTTAGCATCTGCTTTATTTATGATTAGTTTTTGCAAGTTTATAATACAATCATTAATAATCAAGTATTTTATCTTCAAAACAATATTATAAACTAAATAATGGTGATTATTAAGATTGTTTTTTGTTTCCCTATTAACGAGAGAGGAAAAAAAAAATTGATATAATGCATGTTCACCACAGTCCACAGTCACCAGTATCTATGTAAAGACCTGTAAAACTATTTCAAATCTTCCGACGATGGGACTTAGCACTAGTGTCAATTTTCTTTTTTCTTTTAAAGAAGGGACAGAAATAAAATATAATCAACCCAATTTGACCTAGGACTGGAATTTCCAAATCTAGGACTAGAATCCCCAAACC
Source organism: Silene latifolia (assembly GCF_048544455.1). NCBI lineage: Eukaryota > Viridiplantae > Streptophyta > Magnoliopsida > Caryophyllales > Caryophyllaceae > Silene > Silene latifolia. The sequence goes on from NC_133533.1 coordinate 84,649,975, forward strand.
TACGAACAAACCACCCTCTTTTTCTCCGTTTTCCCACTCCATTTATTACCACCAAAACGCCGCCCAATCCAACCACCCCCCCACATCCTCTCATCAAAATGGAGTGTTATTTATTTATTAAAAAACCTAGCTAATAATTTGAGTTTTAGTTAGTCATTTTAAGCTAATATCACGTAGTTGTCTAAAAAAAAGCATACGGAGTACTGCAAATAATGTTTGCAAGACTAGTAATCTAGCAACAACTAAACACAATAACATGCACTTGACCAAGTTTCCAATTCTGGGGTAATAATAAATAAATTGAGGAAAATATGAAGCAAAGCGAGGAAAAACAGACAAAACATAAAATTCATTAAATTATATTAGCTTTGATTTGATTATTAGATTTATTGAGCGCCAAGGTTATTGTCTTTAGGGAGAATGTTCAAATATTTTGGCGTACTTGAGTAGCGCTCATTTTTCTATTTTTATTTATTTATAGTAGAACTTAATATTAAAATATTCCGGCACATGTACGAGTTAAAGGGTTCAATCATTCCTCATTGTTTTCTATTACTTTATATATATGAAGTATTATTTTATTAAAACAAAAATAATAAAATACTTCTAGTATTTAGAAGTATTTTAATAAAGGATTGGGAAATGTGTTAAATCCCATCGTCGAATGTGGGAATCTATGAAATATTTTTGCATGTGTAATTACACGTGCACACATCATGATGTGTACCTATATTTATGTCTCTTCTTTAAAAGAACAAGAAAATTGACACAAGTGTTAATTCCCATCGCCGAAAGCTATGAAATATTTTGCAGGTCTATACATAGATACTGGTGACTGTGGTGAGAATGCAATATATCAATTGTTTTTTTTCCTCTCTTGGAACTATCAAGATAATAATAAAAATTTAAGAATAATTATTTATTTATAAGTAGAATTAAAGAAAATGATTTTTTTTAAAAAGGCCTTAATCTAGCCCGTTCTGACCGTAAACTTGACCCGAAACCCGTATAAACCCATATTTTTCAAATCCGAAATAGACCCGACCCGTATTTTATCTGAACCCGAAATGATCGAACCTGTAACCCGCCTGTTTGACCTGTTTAACGGGTCTACAACCTTCCCATGACTCCAATACTTGATTAAAAACTACTTATAAGGCTTTTCCAAATTTTTGGCAGTTATGGTACGTTTTTACAAGAACCAACCGGCATGTTTATGCTCAAAAGAGAAATCTTTGTCTCCCGATTTATGTTTGAGTGCGAAAGTCCTTCTCACACACCTCATTTTAAATGTAATAAGGTCATATTGGACGGGAAGATATACGAATGTCAGCAATATTTTTGCAAAGTTAAAGATGCTGAAAATACTGCAACAAAGTTAAATTGTTGAACCTCCTATTTTCTACTTCTTAATACAAAACATGCAAAGTTAAAGAAGCGAAATTTAGCAGCTGCTTTATTTATGACTACTTTTTGAAAGTTTATAAAGCAATCATTACTAATCAAGTATTTAATCTTTAAAACAATATTATAAACTTAATAATGGTGATTATTAAGATTGTTTTTTTGTTTCCTATTTAGGAGAGAGGAAAAAAAGAATTGATATAGTGTATGCTCACCACAAACACCACTATCTATGTATAGACCTACAAAAATATTTCATATCTTTCGGCGATGAGACTTAACACTAGTTTCAATTTTCTTTTTTTTTAAAGAAGGGACAAAAATAAAATAAAATCAACCCAGTTTGACCTAGGACTTGAATTTCCAAACTTAGGACTAGAATTCCCAAACCTACGAACAAACCACCCTTTTTTTTTCGTCTTCCCACCCCACCATTTATTACCACCAAAACGCCACCCAATCCAACCAGCCCCCACATCCTCTCATCAACATGGAGTGTTATTTATTTATTAAAAAACTTAGCTAATAATTCGAGTTTTAGATAGTTGTTTTAAGCTAATATCACGTAGTTGTCTAGAATAATAAAAAAAAACATATGGAATATTACAATTAGAATTTGCAAGATTACTAATCTAGCAACAACTAAACACAATAACAGACACTTGACCAAGTTCCCAATTTTGGCGTAATAATAAATAAAATGAGGAAAATATGAAGCAAAGCGAGGAAAAACAGAGAAACATCAAATTCATTAAATTATATTAGCTTTGATTTGATTATTAGATTTATTGATCCCAAGTTAGTGTCTTTAGAGAGAATGTTCAAATATTTTGGCGTACTTGAGTTGCGCTCAATTTTTTATTTTTATTTATTTATATTAGAACTTAATATTCAGATATTCTGGCACATGTACGAGTTAAAGAGTTCAATCATTTGTCATTGTTTTCTTTTACTGTATATATATGAAATATAATTTTATTAAAATAAAAATAATATAATATTTCTTGTATTTAGAAGTATTAATAAAGGATTGGGAAGTATGTTAAATCTCATCGTTGAATGTGGGAATCTATGAAATATTTTTGCACGTACCTTTATTTATTATACGTGCACACATCATGACGTTTCTCTTTATTTTTGCATGTACCTTTATTTTTGAATGTGGGAATCTCATGTGTAATTACACGTGCACTAATCATGACGTGTACCTTTATTTATGTCCTTTCTTTAAAAGAATAAGAAAATTGACACTAGTGTTAATTCTAATCGTCAGAAACTATGAAATATTTTTACAGGTCTACGCATAGATACTTAGATACTGGTGACAGTGGTGAGCATGCACTTTATCAATTTTTTTTGTTTCCTCTCTTGGAATTATCAAGATAATAAAAAAAAATATAAGAATAATTTTTTATTTATAAGTAGAATTAAAGAAAATGATTTTTTTTAAAATTTGTTATTATGACCTATTCTTACCGTAAACCCGACCCGAAACCCGTATAAACCCGTACTTTTCAATCCGAAATAGTTCCGACCCGTATTTTACCCGAACCCATAACCCGCCCATTTGACCCGAGTGACTGGTCTAGAACCGTCCCATGAGTTACATTCTTGATTAAAAGCTACTTATACGGCTTTTCCAAATTTTAGGCAATTCTGACACGTTTGTACAAGAACCAACCGGCATGTTTATGCTCAAAAGAGAAATCTTTGTCTCCTGATTTATGTTTTAGAGCACGAAAGCTCTCCTCACACACATCATTTTAAATGTAATATTGTCATATTGGACGGGATGATATATGAACGTCTGCAATATTTTTGCAAAGTTAAAGAAGATGAAAATGTTGCAGCAAATTTAAATTGTTGAACCTCCTATTTTCTACATCTTAATACAAAACATGCAAAGTTAAAGAAGCGAAATTTAGCAGATGCTTTATTTATGATTAGTTTTTGCAAGTTTATAATGCAATCATTACTAATCAAGTATTTTAACTTCAAAACAATATTATAAACTTAATAATGGTGATATTAAGATTGTTTTTTGTTTCCCTATTTCCAGAGAGGGGAAAAAAAAAGAATTGATATAGTGTATGCTCACCACAGTCACCAATAATATCTATGTATAGACCTGCAAAATTATTTCATATCTTCCGGCGATGGGACTTAACACTAGTGTCAATTTTCTTGTTCTTTTAAAGAAGAGACATAAATAAAATATAATCAACCCAATTTGACCCAGGACTGCAATTTCTAAACCTAAGACTAAAATTCCCAAACCTATGAACAAACCACCCTCTTTTTTTCCGTTTTACCACCCCACCATTTATTACCACCAAAACGCCACCCAATCCAACCACCCCCCACATCCTCTCATCAACATGGAGTGTTATTTATTTATTAAAAAACCGAGCTAATAATTTGAGTTTTAGTTAGCCGTTTTAAGCTAATATCACGTACTTGTCTAAAAGAAAAACACACAGAGTACTACAAGTAGTATTTGCAAGACTAGTAATCTAGCAACAACTAAACAAATAACATGCAATTGACCAAGTTCCCAATTCTGGCTAATAATAAATAAAATGAGGAAAATATGTAGCAAGCTTGGAAAAACAGAGAAAATATAAAATTCATTAAATTATATTAGCTTTGATTTGATTATTAGATTTATTGAGCGCCAAGGTTAGTGTCTTTAGGGAGAATGTTCAAATATTTTGGCGTACTTGAGTAGCGCTCATTTTTCTATTTTTATTTATTTATAGTAGAACTTAATATTAAAATATTCCGGCACATGTACGAGTTAAAGGGTTCAATCATTTCTCATTGTTTTCTATTACTTTATATATATGAAGTATTATTTTATTAAAACAAAAATAATAAAATACTTCTAGTATTTAGAAGTATTTTAATAAAGGATTGGGAAGTGTGTTAAATCCCATCGCCGAATGTGGGAATCTATGAAATATTTTTGCATGTGTAATTACACGTGCACACATCATGATGTGTACCTATATTTATGTCTCTTCTTTAAAAGAACAAGAAAATTGACACAAGTGTTAATTCCCATCGCCGAAAGCTATGAAATATTTTGCAGGTCTATACATAGATACTGGTGACTGTGGTGAGAATGCAATATATCAATTGTTTTTTTTCCTCTCTTGGAACTATCAAGATAATAATAAAAATTTAAGAATAATTATTTATTTATAAGTAGAATTAAAGAAAATGATTTTTTTTTAAAAAAAGGCGTTAATCTAGCCCGTTCTGGCCGTAAACCTGACCCGAAACCCGTATAAACCCATATTTTTCAAATCCGAAATAGACCCGACCCGCATTTTATCTGAACCCGAAATGATCGAACCTGTAACCCGCCTGTTTGACCTGTTTAACGGGTCTACAACCTTCCCATGACTCCAATTCTTGATTAAAAACTACTTATAAGGCTTTTCCAAATTTTTGGCAGTTATGGTACGTTTTTACAAGAACCAACCGGCATGTTTATGCTCAAAAGAGAAATCTTTGTCTCCCGATTTATGTTTGAGTGCGAAAGTCCTTCTCACACACCTCATTTTAAATGTAATAAGGTCATATTGGACGGGAAGATATACGAATGTCAGCAATATTTTTGCAAAGTTAAAGATGCTGAAAATGCTGCAACAAAGTTAAATTGTTGAACCTCCTATTTTCTACTTCTTAATACAAAACATGCAAAGTTAAAGAAGCGAAATTTAGCAGCTGCTTTATTTATGACTACTTTTTGAAAGTTTATAAAGCAATCATTGCTAATCAAGTATTTAATCTTTAAAACAATATTATAAACTTAATAATGGTGATTATTAAGATTGTTTTTTTGTTTCCTATTTAGGAGAGAGGAAAAAAAGAATTGATATAGTATATGCTCACCACAAACACCACTATCTATGTATAGACCTACAAAAATATTTCATATCTTTCGGCGATGAGACTTAACACTAGTGTCAATTTTCTTTTTTTTTTTAAAGAAGGGACAAAAATAAAATAAAATCAACCCAGTTTGACCTAGGACTTGAATTTCCAAACTTAGGACTAGAATTCTCAAACCTACGAACAAACCAACCTTTTTTTTTCGTCTTCCCACCCCACCATTTATTACCACCAAAACGCCACCCAATCCAACCAGCCCCCACATCCTCTCATCAACATGGAGTGTTATTTATTTATTAAAAAACTTAGCTAATAATTCGAGTTTTAGATAGTTGTTTTAAGCTAATATCACGTAGTTGTCTAGAATAATAAAAAAAACATATGGAATATTACAATTAGTATTTGCAAGACTACTAATCTAGCAACAACTAAACACAATAACAGACATTTGACCAAGTTCCCAATTTTGGCGTAATAATAAATAAAATGAGGAAAATATGAAGCAAAGCGAGGAAAAACAGAGAAATATAAAATTCATTAAATTATATTAGCTTTGATTTGATTATTAGATTTATTGATCGCAAAGATTAGTGTCTTTAGGGAGAATGTTCAAATATTTTGGCGTATTTGAGTTGCGCTCAATTTTTTATTTTTATTTATTTATATTAGAACTTAATATTCAGATATTCTGGCACATGTACGAGTTAAAGAGTTCAATCATTTGTCATTGTTTTCTTTTACTGTATATATATGAAATATAATTTTATTAAAATAAAAATAATATAATATTTCTAGTATTTAGAAGTATTAATAAAGGATTGAGAAGTATGTTAAATCTCATCGTCGAATGTGGGAATCTATGAAATATTTTTGCATGTACCTTTATTTATTATACGTGCACACATCATGACGTGTACCTTTATTTTTGCATGTACCTTTATTTTTGAATGTGTGAATCTCATGTGTAATTACACGTGCACACATCATGACATGTACCTTTATTTATGTCCTTTCTTTAAAAAAATAAGAAAATTGACACTAGTGTTAATTCTAATCGTCAGAAGCTATGAAATATTTTTATAGGTCTACACATAGATACTTAGATACTGGTGACTGTGGTGAGCATGCACTTTATCAATTTTTTTCGTTTCCTCTCTTGGAAGTATCAAGATAATAAAAAAAATATATAAGAATAATTTTGTATTTATAAGTAGAATTAAAGAAAATGATTTTTTTTTTAAAATTTGTTATTATGACCTATTCTTACCGTAAACCCGACCCGAAACCCGTATAAACCCGTACTTTTCAATCCGAAATAGTTCCGACCCGTATTTTACCCGAACCCGTAACCCGCCCATTTGACCCGAGTGACTGGTCTAGAACCGTCCCATGAGTTCCATTCTTGATTAAAAGCTACTTATACGGCTTTTCCAAATTTTAGGCAATTCTGGCACGTTTGTACAAGAACCAACCGGCATGTTTATGCTCAAAAGAGAAATCTTTGTCTCCTGATTTATGTTTTAGAGCACGAAAGCTCTCCTCACACACATCATTTTAAATGTAATATTGTCATATTGGACGGGATGATATATGAACGTCTGCAATATTTTTGCAAAGTTAAAGAAGATGAAAATGTTGCAGCAAATTTAAATTGTTGAACCTCCTATTTTCTACATCTTAATACAAAACATGCAAAGTTAAAGAAGCGAAATTTAGCAGATGCTTTATTTATGATTAGTTTTTGCAAGTTTATAATGCAATCATTACTAATCAAGTATTTTAACTTCAAAACAATATTATAAACTTAATAATGGTGATATTAAGATTGTTTTTTATTTCCCTATTTCCAGAGAGGAAAAAAAAAGAATTGATATAGTGTATGCTCACCACAGTTACCAATAATATCTATGTATAGACCTGCAAAATTATTTCATATCTTCCGGCGATGGGACTTAACACTAGTGTCAATTTTCTTGTTCTTTTAAAGAAGAGACATAAATAAAATATAATCAACCCAATTTGACCCAGGACTGCAATTTCTAAACGTAGGACTAAAATTCTCAAACCTATGAACAAACCACCCTCTTTTTTTCCGTTTTACCACCCCACCGTTTATTACCACCAAAACGCCACCCAATCCAACCACCCCCCACATCCTCTCATCAACATGGAGTGTTATTTATTTATTAAAAAACCGAGCTAATAATTTGAGTTTTAGTTAGCCGTTTTAAGCTAATATCACGTACTTGTCTAAAAGAAAAACACACAGAGTACTACAAGTAGTATTTGCAAGACTAGTAATCTAGCAACAACTAAACAAATAACATGCACTTGACCAAGTTCCCAATTCTGGCTAATAATAAATAAAATGAGGAAAATATGTAGCAAGCTTGGAAAAACAGAGAAAATATAAAATTCATTAAATTATATTAGCTTTGATTTGATTATTAGATTTATTGAGCGCCAAGGTTAGTGTCCTTAGGGAGAATGTTCAAATATTCTGGCGCATTTGAGTAGCGCTCTATTTTTTTTAGTAGAACTTTATATTCAGATATTCTGGCACATGTACGAGTTGAAGGGTTCAATCATTTCTCATTGTTTTTTTTTTCTGTATATATACGAAGTATTATTTTATTAAAATAAAAATAATATAATAGTTCTTGTATTTAGAAGTATTTTAATAAAGAATTGGTAAGTGTGTTAAATTCCATCACCGAATGTGGAAATCTATGAAATATTTTTGCATGTGTAATTACACGTGCACACATCATGACGTGTCTTGGAATTATCAAGATAATAATAAAAATTTAAGAATAATTATTTATTTATAAGTAGAACTAAAGAAAATAATTTTCTTATAAAATGTTTTAATCTGACCCGTTCTGACGTAAACCCGTCCCGAACCCGTATAAACTTGTATTTTTCAAATTCGAAATAGTTCCGACCTGTATTTTACCAGAACCCGAAATGACCTAACCCTAACCTGCCCGTTTAACCCGTTTGACAGGTTTAGAACCGTCCCATGACTCTTATTCTTGATTAAAAGCTACTTATACGACTTTTCCAAATTTTTGGCAGTTATGGCACGTTTGTACAAGAACCAACCGACATGTTTATGCTCAAAAGAGAAATCTTTGTCTCCCGATTTATGTTTTAGAGCGCGAAAGCCCTCCTCACACACCTCATTTTAAATGTAATAAGGTTATATTGGACGAGAAGATATATGAATGTCTGCAATATTTTTGCAAAGTTAAAGATGTTGAAAATGCCGTGGCAAAGTTAAATTGTTGAACCTCCTATTTTCTACCTCTTAATACAAAACATGCAAAGTTAAAGAAGCGAAATTTAGCAGGTGCTTTATTTATGACTAGTTTTTGCAAGTTTATAATGCAATCATTACTAATCAAGTATTTTATTTTCAAAACAATATTATAAACTTAATAATGGTGATTATTAAGATTGTTTTTTGTTTCCCTATTTACGAGAGAGGAAAAAAAAGAATTGATATAGTGTATGCTCACCACAGTCACTAGTATCTATGTATAAACCTGCAAAAATATTTCATATCTTCCAACGATGGGACTTAACACTAGTGTCAATTTTCTTGTTCTTTTAAAGAAGAGACATAAATAAAATATAATCAACCCAATTTGACCCGGGACTGGAATTTCCAAACCTAGGACTAAAATTTCCAAACCTACGAACAAACCACCCTCTTTTTCTCCGTTTTCCCACCCCACCATTTATTACCACCAAAACGCCACCCAATCCAACCAGCCCCCACATACTCTCGTCAACATGGAGTGTTATTTATTTATTAAAAAACCTAGCTAATAATTTGAGTTTTTGTGATAAAAGAGATTTTGATGGGTGTGCATATGGTAATATATTTGGAAGTTTGAGTCTTGATGTCGAATAAAAGGTTGATTCGTGTTGTGGTTAATTTTGTTAAAGGTCATGACCGGACTGGTAGTAGTTCGATGTTTAGGAGAGTGAGAATATTTGGATAGTGTTGACAGTTGGATGATGATGGTTATGAGTTCGATAGTCTTGGCAGTTGAACGAGGATGTTTATGAGTGTGAGTAAACTTCGAGGACGAAGTTCCTTTTAAGGGTGGTAGAATGTAACATTCCGTTTGATGTCTATGAGTGTCTTGATTTTAGATTTGATAGTTGATGATATTATGGAGCTAGCAGCATTAGAGGATGGTAATTGATTATGTATGGAGTTGGTGTCGTGAGAAATATATATATGTGGTAGATACGATATAGTGATCATGTTGTGGAAGTAAACATAGTTGGTAGAGTGGGGGTTAAGAGTTCATGTTCTATGTTCGGTCGAGTTCTTGAGTCCTTAGCTAAGTTGTTGTGTCTTGGTCGAGTCAGTATGGTTGTTTTTATGTATGGGTTGAACTTCGGGGACGAAGTTCCTTTTAAGGAGGGAAGACTGTAATACTCCGTATTTATGGTCTTGGGGGTACTCTATCGAGTAGCCCTTACTCTGTCGAGTAAGGGTATGTTGCAGAATAAAATAGTTTCTGACCTGTTAGGCACTCGATCGAGTAGCTGGGGCACTCGATCGAGTAGGGGGGTACTCGATCGAGTACCTTGGGTACTCGATCGAGTGTCCGGTTTATCGGGGGAGTTTTCTCGGGTTTTGTTAATTACGCGATTAAGGTATTTAAATCAATTCGTCTTTATTCTAAATCACTTTTTACAAAACCTAAAACCTGTTTAAGAGAGAAAGCAACTTGTCTTCTTCCTAATCGCGTTCTTGACAATTCCCGGAGTTCAGACGGTCGGTTTGCATCGTAGTTTGTGTCGTTGGATTCCTTGCGTCGAGGGTAAGCTTTTAATATAATTTATATACTGTTTTGTTAAGATTGATGAAACCCTAATTTGGGATTTGGGGATTGCTATGAGTAGTATTTGAATAGTAGTCTTTATGTGTTATATGTTAGGAGGAGAATTCGTAGAGGAGCCGTTTTGATACAGCTGTAGATACCGTCTGCGTGTTGTGCTTTCCAGGTAGGATTTCCTACTCAGTATTAGTCCCATAATGGGATATTGGTGATGTGCTGTAGTTAGTTGTTTGATATGATGATTGTAATTGTGTTTGCGATTGTGGTTGTGTTTGTTGATGGTTCTCGAGATGCGTTCTCGGCTGAGTGGGGTCACTTGCGGGAGTGATCTCACGCCCTAGTTTCGCCCTTCGTGGAACCCGCCACGAAAGGGGATGTGCACATTAATGGACAGGGTTATCGCTCGTACGATGAGCGGGGCTTAGGTGGGAACGGCTGCGGTCCCCCACTGGCAGGGCTGGTCCAGTGGACAGTCAGTATTGAGATGATGGGAATTGGTGTGGATGTGTGTGTGTGTGACGGTTAAGCTGTCTGTTTATCTTATTGTTGATAAATTGAATTGTGTGATTAGTACTGACCCCGTTTAAATGTTTTAAAAACTGTGGTGATCTATTCGGGGGTGGTGAGCAGTTGTTGAGCAGGTATGATATGACGCGTATGGGATAGCTGGGATGAGTCATCACGTGGCGATTAGAAGGCTTCATTTGTGTCGAGGACGGTGTCTTATAGCTTTGATAGTTTTAGCAGTAGACCGTCTGAGAATGTTATATTTCAGTTTATTAGTTTTGGTTTTGATCATGTAATCACTTAAACTATTTACTTTTAAACATGTTTCTTTATTGTCTTATGAATATCATTGCCTCGGGTAACCGAGATGGTGACATCCTTATACCTGAGTGGTCCTGGTAAGGCACTTGGAGTATGGGGGTGTTACAAATGGTATCAGAGCGACGATCCTGAAACCTGTAACCAATGAACTTAATGAACATAGGGAGTCAATTAAAATGAACCCGGGGTAAAGGTTGTAGGAGCTAATGCAAAGACTTGGGAGACGTCCTAAAGTCGCGAACTCGCCCTACAATTTTGAACCGGTCACCATGAGATAAGTGTCGGGATCGTTATGTGCATATTGTGTGCTGTGTGTATCTATGTAGTAGTATGTGGCATGAATTGATGATGATGACGTGAATTATATGTTGGTGGATTGTAAAGCATGAAAGTATAATGATTGATACATGTAATTTGGCATGTTATAGTTATGTAAGAGAAAAGTGTTTTGTCTATATATATATATAAAGCGATGTGTAAGTCTACATGTTGTTGTTGTCATGTTGAGTAAAAGTACAGAAGGTTGGGAGTGTGAATTGAACATGTGCTGAGTGAATATGTTGAACGAATATGGTGGATAAATATGTGGTATGATGGATGAATTAGTGGAAAAGATGAATCATCGTGGTAGTAACATGTGAATAGGGGACTTGATGTCATGTATTTGTGATTTTGTTTACGAAAAGTGATAGAATAAAAACACGTGGGTAAGTCATAATTGGCAAGTTAGATAAGTTATGTGCATGATGAATGTTGTTGTTTGGCTTTTGAAAATAGTAACATATGATTATGAATACTGGTTTTATGAGTTTTGGACTGGTTTTGCTTGCTTGGTTGTTGTTTAAGTTGTTTGGAAGTAAAATCAAGTAGTTGTGTTTTTCGATTATAAAGAGGTTGTCTTTAAACTGTTATAACTTGAGATTCATAAATGATTTTGATATGATTCCAATTGGAGGTGATAGCTTGTCCTTTTACGATTCTAACGATAGGTCACACGCCCAAAACGACCAAGAAATGAGTGAGTTATGACTGTTTGTTTTTCTGAAAACTCGGACAAAGGTCTTGAGAATTGGGGTACTCGATCGAGTATCCTCGGTACTCGATCGAGTAAGGGGCACTCGATCGAGTACGTTAGTTACTCGATCGAGTAGCCCTGGTGATTTGTTTTACGTGCTTGTGATCTTCACCTACTCGATCGAGTAAGTCCCTTACTCGATCGAGTGGCCCGTACTCGATCTAGTGACCCTTGTTTTGGGTCATATGCTTATCTTTTGACTTCGTTGCATATTATGTTTAATTCAAAGTTATTAGTTTGCTTCTTTATGCATTGTTTTACATGTATGTTGGTCTTGACGCGTAAGTTACCCAATCTTGTGGTGTAGTGAGTGACACCTGTGGTGAGTATGAGTTCGGTGGGAGGACATGAGTTATACGTGGTTGTAATAGATAGTGGAAAAAGAAAAGGAAGATTGTTATGGCTTAATTGAGACATAGAGCATGTTTTCCGAGATGAAATGAGATGAGTGATATGAGTGTGTGTTGAGTAACGTAAAAGTAAGTGAATGTGGGCAATGGATGATGTGAGTCTAAGGAACGTGAGAACGAAAGGATTGAGAGAAAGGATGTGGATAGTAGCAACCTGAGATGTATAATAAATTATGGAGGGAGATGGTTAGAAATAGTGTTGAGTAAGAACATATGTAATGAAAGGTCGTTTGGAAATAGTGGTATATAGCGAACTTAATGGAGGCATGTCGCGACGTAGATTTGCGGATAGTGAGTGAGATTGGGAGATTTGGTTCATTAAGAGGTGAAACTAATGTGTGACTTCCTTGGGCAATTAATGGTATGAAATAAATTTGGATTTCTAGAGAGGTACAAAGGAGATGCAATTGTTTGAACAGTGAACGTTGATTTTATGGATAAATTAGTGGCAAGGGTGAGTGATAGCATAATAAGAGGATATCTATGGTAAGGAAGAGGGAGATGATATCGATATAAAATAATGAGATGTGAGTTCTTGAACAATGAGAAGGTAACCGGAGCACTAGAGAGTTAGATAGAAATAATGAAGAGTTGAGTTAATAAGGGATTTTGTCAAGGGCAAAAGAAAAGAATGAGGGGAATAAAACTAAGGAAATGTCCACCGAGGTTATGTGATATAAAAGTAAGGAATCGTCGAGATGTATGATACTATCATGAGGATTTGAGTTTGATTATATAGAAGTTCCGAACAACATGATTAGTTTTGAGTTTTGAGGAATTAAGGAAAGCAAGAAGTTGGTAGAATACCTGCATGATATGAGATTTTGGTGGAGAGTTAGATGACAATACAAATAAGATAGTATTGGGAATAATGTTGAGGTAATTTTGTTGATGGGTTTGTTGTTCGTTGTTTGGGATGTTAACCAAAGATAGGAAAGAAATCGTGATGCTTAGAGATGAGTGAAAAGGGTTCAATGTGGGATAGTGGTAGTGTTATGGTTTTTGACTAATGGTTAAGAGTGACGGTATGTTAGAGAGATGGTAATTCTAAAGAGGCTGATTTTGTAGAGACTGAATTGATAAGTATGGTTGTGAGGAAGTATAAGACATAGTCTTGGGAGGCGGTTTCTCATAGTGAGTGTTAGCTATATGGTTATGTATGGCAGAAGGTGTTGGGCATGCGAATGGAAGAATGTGATGAGGGGCATGCGAGTTAAGCTCGGGTGTGAGGTAACCTTGGTTGAGTGGTAACTTACGTGATCGGGATTGATTGGTTGGATGTGATTATGGGTCTATGTTATATATAAATGTTTGTGTGAGGTTCGGACCTCACAAGAAGTGGTATGGTGTGATAATTATAAAGTTGTTATATGATTGTTTTGTAATTTATGTTGGGTACGGTATACTAATTGAATGATATCCAAAAGGGTAATAATTTGATTAATTTAACATGGCTAGTTATAATTTTGTGTGTATTAATAACACGCGTGTATTCCGTGAAATGGTAGAGATGATGTTCATGAGATGCTTATCTGTTTATCCATATCATATGTTGCGTGGTGAATTAATAAGTGGATTTGAGTAAGTTTTTCTTGTCGAAAAGTTATCTTTGAGTCGGTGTTTATGGGAATTGTATGCGGTTGTGATGTCTATCGGTGTGGTTGTGATGCCTCGGGTGGTGATCAAGACACGGTACATAGTGTTGTGATGCGGGTATTTTCGCACTACGGTGTGGCTGTTGGTGGCGGTGTTGTGATGCCGTCACCGGTTGTGGTGGAGTAGGCGGGATGATTATGATTCGAGTTTGAAAGTACATACCGATTATACATAGATTGTTGCTTTGTTTGATGTTGCCCCTTGCGAGTTTCGGTTTGTGCGAGATAGACGGTTGTCTTGCTTATTGATGTTTTCTTTACGGGTTAAGTTAAGAATGAGGTAGAGTATGATATGAAATAGAGTTGAAAATGTTTTCGTTGTTGTCATGGTATAGTGATGTTCTATTGATGGGACACGGTTGTGAGAGGTTATTCTGTAATTTTGATCTGTTCTAGTTAAGGTTTCGATGAGACATGGTAATGGCAAGTGAGTCGTAGAACATGTGTGGTAATGATCCGAAAGATGCAGGTGGTTCATAATCCTTTATTGAAGACAGTGAGTGTAGGGTGTTGGGGAATTAGTGCCATGTTGAGTTATGCATGAGTTTTGCGGTAATGGAAGAAAGAACTTGAGGATCTAGTGTGAGTGTACGTAACAAGTGTGGATCGTGAGTTATGCTTTTGGCAATGAGAGTTTTATATAGTTTATATAGAGAGGTATGTCGTGTTGCGGTAATGTGGAAGAGTTGAAGTTTTGGGTTAAGCTAAAGATTTTGAGGTATAAGTTAGGTGGTTTGATGAGTGAATTAAAGTATGAGAATTGTTTAAGTAAGAGAGCCTTAGATATATGCATGGTGAGTGTTTGGTTTATAAACGGTTGTCTTGCACATGTGGTGGTAAAGAGGGTAATGAGATGTATCTAGGATTTAGTATTAGTAAGTTACGAGGACGTAACATTTATCTTAAGAGGAGTAGGATGTGATAAAAGAGATTTTGATGGGTGTGCATATGGTAATATATTTGGAAGTTTGAGTCTTGATGTCGAATAAAAGGTTGATTCGTGTTGTGGTTAATTTTGTTAAAGGTCATGACCGGACTGGTAGTAGTTCGATGTTTAGGAGTGTGAGAATATTTGGATAGTGTTGTGAGTTGGATGATGATGGTTATGAGTTCGATAGTCTTGGCGGTTGAACGAGGATGTTTATGAGGGTGAGTAAACTTCGAGGACGAAGTTCCTTTTAAGGGTGGTAGAATGTAACATTCCGTTTGATGTCTATGAGTGTCTTGATTTTAGATTTGATAGTTGATGATATTATGGAGCTAGCAGCATTAGAGGATGGTAATTGATTATGTATGGAGTTGGTGTCGTGAGAAATATATATATGTGGTAGATACGATATAGTGATCATGTTGTGGAAGTAAACATAGTTGGTAGAGTGGGGGTTAAGAGTTCATGTTCTATGTTCGGTCGAGTTCTTGAGTCCTTAGCTAAGTTGTTGTGTCTTGGTCGAGTCAGTATGGTTGTTTTTATGTATGGGTTGAACTTCGGGGACGAAGTTCCTTTTAAGGAGGGAAGACCGTAATACTCCGTATTTATGGTCTTGGGGGGGTACTCTATCGAGTAGCCCTTACTCTGTCGAGTAAGGGTATGTTGCGAATAAAATAGTTTCGACTGTTAGGCACTCGATCGAGTAGTTTGGGACACTCGATCGAGTAGGGGTACTCGATCGAGTACCTTGGGTACTCGATCGAGTGTCCGGTTTATCGGGGGAGTTTTCTCGGGTTTTGTTAATTACGCGATTAAGGTATTTAAATCAATTCGTCTTTATTCTAAATCACTTTTTACAAAACCTAAAACCTGTTTAAGAGAGAAAGCAACTTGTCTTCTTCCTAATCGCGTTCTTGACAATTCCCGGAGTTCAGACGGTCGGATTGCATCGTAGTTTGTGTCGTTGGATTCCTTGCGTCGAGGGTAAGCTTTTAATATAATTTATATACTGTTTTGTTAAGATTGATGAAACCCTAATTTGGGATTTGGGGATTGTTATGAGTAGTATTTGAATAGTAGTCTTTATGTGTTATATGTTAGGAGGAGAATTCGTAGAGGAGCCGTTTTGATACAGCTGTAGATACCGTCTGCGTGTTGTGCTTTCCAGGTAGGATTTCCTACTCAGTATTAGTCCCATAATGGGATATTGGTGATGTGCTGTAGTTAGTTGTTTGATATGATGATTGTAATTGTGTTTGCGATTGTGGTTGTGTTTGTTGATGGTTCTCGAGATGCGTTCTCGGCTGAGTGGGGTCACTTGCGGGAGTGATCTCACGCCCTAGTTTCGCCCTTCGTGGAACCCGCCACGAAAGGGGATGTGCACATTAATGGACAGGGTTATCGCTCGAACGATGAGCGGGGCTTAGGTGGGAACGGTGCGGTCCCCCCTTTGGCGGGCGGGTCCGGTGGACGATCGATATTGAGATGATGGGAATTGGTGTGGATGTGTGTGTGTGTGACGGTTAAGTCATCTGTTTATCTTATTGTTGATAAATTGAATTGTGTGATTAATCTTGACCCCGTTTAAATGTTTTAAAAGCGTGGTGATCCATTCGGGGTGGTGAGCGATTATTGAGCGGTATGATATGACGCGTATGGGATAGCTAAGGATGAGTCATCACGTGGCGTTAGAAGGCTTCATTTGTGTCGACGGTGTCTTATAGCTTTGATAGTTTTAGCGATGAGACCGTCGAGAATGTTATATTTGATTTATTAGTTTTGGTTTTGATCATGTAATCACTTAAACTATTTACTTTTAAACATGTTTCTTTATTGTCTTATGAATATCATTGCCTCGGGTAACCGAGATGGTGACATCCTTATACCTGAGTGGTCCTGGTAAGGCACTTGGAGTATGGGGGTGTTACAGTTTTAGTTAGTCGTTTTAAGCTAATATCATGTAGTTGTCTTAAAAAAAATCATACGGAGTACTGCAAAGTAGTATTTGCAAGACTAGTAATCTAGCAACAACTAAACACAATAACATCACTTGACCAAGTTCCCAATTTATGCGTAATAATAAATAAAATGAGGAAAATATGAAGCAAAGCTTGGAAAAACAGAGAAAATATAAAATTCATTAAATTACACTAGCTTTGATTTTATTATTAGATTTATTGAGCGTAAAGGTTAGTGTCTTTAGGGAGAATGTTCAAATATTCTGGCGCATTTGAGTAGCGCTCAATTTTTTATTTTTATTTATTTATAGTAGAACTTAATATTCGGATATTCTTGCACATGTACGAATTGAAGGTTTAAATTATTTTCTCATTGTTTTCTTTTACTGTATATATACGAAAAATTATTTTATTAAAATAAAAGTAATATAATACTTCTAGTATTTAGAAGTATTTTAATAAAGGACTAGTTTTTGAACCCGTGCACTGTAAGGGTGGAACCAAAAAGTATTATTAAAAGTAAAAACTTACATATTTTTTGGATTTAGTAAATTATTAAATTTTAGAAAATTTTACTTTGTCTATTACCCATACACTTTTGATAAGTTTGTGTTGCTTAATTTTATTCGAAATACTATGATTTTTTTCTCGACTTTTGATTTGATAAGTTATTGGCAAGTAGTCGAAGTAGGTGGTTGAGGTAACTTAGACTTGTCAAAATTAAGCTGATCCAAATAATCCTACCCGACACCCAAATTCAGGACCCAAGCTTGATCTGAACCCCAATTGTTTAAAACAATGGATAAATAACTCCTTATATGATGAAACTCCCTTTGTCCCACTCATTTGTTTGATTATTCCATTTTGGGGTGTCTCAATCAATTGTGTGCCTTTATATTTTAGGAATGCCTTTGATAAGCAATTTGATACTCCACACTTAATTTGATTCACTTGTTATTTAATAATTGATTCCCGCCTCTTTTCTTGACATTTGTGTCCAAACCAAAGGCAAACGAATGATCGGGACAAAAGGACTCAAGAGAGTATGAAACTTCATATTTTATTTACCCAATTGTTATTACACAAACTGGAACTATTACAATGCGACACATGTTATTTTCTTACCCCGTTGACATATCAATGTTTACGTTCTAATACGCATTTAAGTAAAGATGTATAAAATGGTTTTCCTATCCCGTTGACATATCAATGTTTACGTTCTAATACCTCGTCTTGAAATTAAAACGGATCAAATAAAGTACATATATAGGACAAAAGCATAACATCTAGGGATTAATAATAAGCTTGTCCGATCCATCCAAGTACGGTGTTATTTAATCTCATCTTAAGAAATACCAACTATACATTTATAATGTAAAATATCAAAATGGTGGTAAATACAACCACAATCGTTGTGAATTTCTACGTCATTGATTAGTGTAGTTGTATTGTCACTTGTGTAAAATTATATGGTAGATATATATTTTTAAATCAACCATAACTAGAATAATTGCAAGTTAAAAGAAATATTGCGAAGAGTAGATTAGAGCACACAAAAAAAAAATGAATCAAAGGACGATTTATTTAAAATATCAATTTATACCAACCCAATATTAACCTCTATCTAACTCGTCTCCAATAAATTGTTCAATCAATTTATATTAGTTACATTTCTTGAAAGATATTTTCTTCCAATTCATTTATTTTTGTACCTTTGATTAAAAGGCCTCTCACAAATAATATTAAAGATAAACAAATGATTGTGACAGAGGAAATAATATGGAGTACTCCAATCCAATCTACTCATTGCAATATTAATCGGAAAGCAATCCTTTTTTGACGTTAATGAGAATAATCATAATCATAATTGGAATAATCATAATCCAAATCATTTTGAATGAATTTGGCCAAGTTAATATGCTAATTTTTTAATTAATTGGAAAGGAATTATTTATTACTCCGTATATGAAATTAAACAATATGACACAATTTTAGATATGACATAATGAAGCCCAATTATAGAGTATTTTTCATTTAGATGGGAAAATATTGGAGTTCTCTTATTCTTTTAGTATAAGGAGGAGTAAGAAGTGTGTTAAATCCCATCGCCGAATGTGGAAATCTAGGAAATATTTTTGCATGTGAATTGAGTTAAGTTTTAAGAGGTCATTTCATGGTGGGAGAAAAAGGCACATGTAAATCCTTTCGAGCTAAAGTTGATGCCAGTTAGGTGGATTATTTACATGTCTCTTTTGGGTGGGTGGTGTACTCGCTTGAAGGGGAGTGCTATTGTACTTTTGCTCGAAGTTTCAATGCTGAATCTGCCTAAGCTGAAGCCATGGGAATAAGGGAGCTGTTCAGATGGGCTATGGGTTGTAATATTCTTCATTTGGATATGTCCTCTAATTGTCTCAACTTCTATTACAACTTGCTATGGTGGAGACGCCTCATCATATGACTAGAGGTTTATTACAAGATATTGAGTATTATTTTACGTCGTTTCTTTGTATTTGTTTTAGTTTTTTACCTCGTCGGCTTAATAAGGTTGCTCATAACCTAGTTAGAGCTGAAACAGTCCGTCTCATTATAGACGACCACTATCCGTCTGTAGCTATAGACGGATAGTAGCCCTCTCACAAAATTAAAGTGGGAGGGCAAGTGGGGTATCCATTTCCCACCCACGTGCACTACCCACTTTTATTTGTGAGAGGAACGCTATTCGTCTATATTTATAGACCATAGTGTCCGTCTATAATAAAAATTTGTGTAGCTGAAATAGATTTGTAAGGCTA
Source organism: Silene latifolia (assembly GCF_048544455.1). Taxonomy (NCBI): domain Eukaryota; kingdom Viridiplantae; phylum Streptophyta; class Magnoliopsida; order Caryophyllales; family Caryophyllaceae; genus Silene; species Silene latifolia. The sequence continues at coordinate 84,669,787 of NC_133533.1, forward strand.
CTATTATTTACAGCTGCCCAAAAAAAAAGTCATGTAATTATAATATCTTCATTTTAAGATATACTTCAATCTGTCTTGAATATGATTAAATTAATTTGATGAATACAGTACATTGTATGATTGCACCAAATGGACAATATAGTCAGTCAGCCTACCAGTGCCCACGAGTGGCTCGTGTATTTGTGCAAGGTACTAAGGCACAAGTTAGAAGCTTAGAAGCAATGCCCACGCCGGGCACGTGTTCACTACACAAAATCATCTTAAAGCAGCAAACCAAAACATTGGAGGTTAAGTAGTTAAATTTCAGGTATACTTATTCCAGGTATCATTGCTCTGTGCAAAATAAATAAAATGGCTGAAGCACCTTCATTTCTTACACACAAAAGGTTTGTTTTCCTCTTTTCCCTCCAACTATCATGTTTGAATCACTTCAGCCAACAAAGCAGTCTTACTGTGTTTTTTGTGTGTATTAGGTATGCGGTGGTGACAGGATCAAACAAAGGACTAGGCCTAGAAATAAGCAGACAGCTTGCTTCACAAGGGGTGGTTGTACTGCTGACTTCCAGGGATGAAAAGAGAGGTTTAGAAGCTATCGAGCAGCTCAAGAATTCAGGGGTTAATTCCGAAAATCTTGAATATCATCAACTTGATGTTACTGACCCACCTAGTTTTGCTGCTCTCATCGATTTCATCAAGGCTAAATTTGGCAAGCTTGATATCTTGGTACTCATCATCTTAAATGTTTTCTTTTCTTTGGTCACTAGATTTCATCAGAATAACCCTTTGGGCTTAATTTGCAGGTGAACAATGCGGGAGTTAATGGTGTTATTGTTAATTTTACGGCTTTACTGGAAGCAATTCGCACTGTAAGTATCCCTTCGACGCATACCTCTAATTTTGTGGTATTCACTACGTATTAGTTACTGTAACACCTCCTTTTAAGAACATCCGACTTTTCGGGAAAAATCAGATGTCCTTTCCCTTTTTTATCACTATGACAAAATCTAATGCCAGACTAATAAAATCTAAAATCTAATGTAGCAAGGGGCGCAAATAAATTATGACGGAGTGATGAAACAGACATACGAGCTAGCAGAAGAATGCTTGCAGACAAACTACTATGGTGTGAAAAGAACCATTAATGCTCTTCTTCCACTTCTTCAGTTATCCGACTCACCAAGGATCGTCAATATTTCCTCTGACGTTGGCCTGCTTAAGGTTTGTATGACTTGAATCTCTGATTACGCTTGCTTGAATTGGTGAATGTCCTGCATAACTATTGTGACTCAGTTTCTACTTTCAGAACTCCATATTGCAGAGGCCTAAAATGCAAGTGACCGCGAAATGACTACAAAATAGCAATCCTACTTCTAACTTATCTGTCAACATTACTCTTTAACTTCTCATTTTCAGTTTATACTCGAGATATTAACCAACGACCTATTATTTCATATCACATTCTTTTGGCTACTGTTCTTTCAGAAAATACCCGGCGACAGAATTAGACAAGCCTTAGGGGATGTTGAGAAACTAACCGAAGAACAATTGGACAAAATTTTGGAAGAGTTCCTTACAGACTTCAAGGAAGGCACAATCGCGGAGAAAGGTTGGCCTACCTTTAAGAGTGCCTATTCTATGTCCAAGGCAGCTCTCAATTCATACACAAGGATATTGTCTCCCAAATACCCTTCAATCATCATCAATTGTGTTTGCCCCGGCGTTGTCAAAACCGATATCAACTGTAAAATGGGTCATTTGACAGTTGAAGAAGGGGCAATTGGTCCGGTGAGGTTAGCACTCGTCCCTCATGGGTCACCCTCTGGCCTATTCTATACTAGAAATGAAGTAACATCCTTTGAGTGAAGGTTTTTTTAGAAGTGCCGTATGTTGCAATTTCAAAATAATTTTGTGCATCTTACATAATTGTACTCTGGTATGTACCAAAAAAAAAAACATAATTGTACTCTGGAATATACCGAGTACTATTTTAAGGGTAGATCACATAAACGGGTTGTAATATCTTTTTTAATTTATTTATTTTTGCATTATTTTCTAATTATTTAGGTCTCGTTTCATGTCTTATTGTCTTTTTACTTTCCGACATACCACCCAATTAATATGGAGTATGTTCATCACGAATTTCATATAAGGGGCACCCAAATTTTAAAGTTACACCGTAAATGATTACGTCAAGGATTAAAGTTACATGAACTTGTGTTAAAATTACATATATTCAAATTAATATTTCAAAATTACATTATTCCAATAGGTTATGTGTAACTTCAATTCTTATAATGTGTAACTTTAATTCAATCAATGTGTAACTTTAAATCCATCCCGCGCAACTTCAAGCTAAGTCTATGAGGGCCATGAGGCTGAGATTATGACTCATGGACTCAATTTATTTGGTGTCTCTTTGAATCTTTGAATGTCTTTATAGTTAATGATGAAAAAGATCTCTTATTAAAAGATATATTACATTCTAGTACTAATTTATGATTCAGGTGAACTGGAAAAGTGCCACGGGATTTATATGTGATTCGGGTGTACCGTATAGGTTAAAGGATAAATTTTATTGCACGACAATTAGGCATGCACTCCTATATGGTATTGTCTGTTGGGTAGTAAAGCATGGACACGTACAAAATATAAGGGTAGCTGAGATGCGTATGCTTTGCTGGTGTGTGGCCAGACAAAAAAGGATAGGCTGAGGAACGAGGTAGTCCGGGAGAAAGTAGGTGTTGCGTCGATTGAAGATAAGATGAGGGAAAATCGTTTAAGATGGTTTGGTCATGTACGGAGGAGAGTACCGGAGACGCCGATAAGGAGAGTTGAGAGTTGAGGAATGGATAAAATATTTAGGGGAATTGGAAGACCGAAAGAAACATGGATAAGGGTGATTGAAAACAGTATGAGTGTTTTAGGAATCAAAGTATAGCGAAGGAGAAGATATTGTGGAGAGAGAGAATCCATTTTTTTTAAATGACTTATACTATTTTTTTTTTGTTTTATGAGTCCGTTTTGTTACTTTAATCTTAATTTTCACGCTTTTCTTATTTTTATTTTAGTTTTTACAAACACATTTGTTTTGTTAACCATTTATCAATTTTCTCTTTCTTTGTTAATTTACCTTTGACCGTATTGGCGGATTCACACTTCTACAAATTTCGTGATGATTTACGTTAACCGACTCTAATCTATGTTGTGCCTAAGGCTTTGATGTTGTTGTTTTATTGTTATTGTTTTATTGTTGATGTCATCATCGTCGTCGTTGTAGTATTAATATAAGCAATAAAGTCAAGTGATTCAATGGTTAAGAAGTGATGTGACCATTATTTGCACACATTTAGTCCCCTAATTGAGCCTATTTTGCATACTATTATAGCATTCTTTGGCCATTTTATCCGTCAAAACCTTCCTATTTGCTTTTCTATCGCATTCTATATGTTTTGTAGGAAAGAAGAGAATAAGGCGGAAATTCCCGTCTTTCGTGCATATTCGGAAGCTATTTGACGACATTTGATGGATTAGTATGAGGAGGGAGCAAGAACTGAAGACCAAGCCTACAAGAATAAAATGGAAGTGAAGGAAAGGGAAGAATAGAAAAGAAAACGCACATAATTCTTCCGTCTTTCTCTCGTCTTATTACATAGAAGCTCTCTAATTAAGCATACATCATGAATACTCTTAAAATCCGTCTGAAAGAGTGGAGAAATGAGTTCTCTAATGTGGAGAAACACGATATGGGCGCCTATAATTTTGGATCGATCTTGAGTTTGAAGTTGGTCAAGGTAGTCAAACCGTTCCTAGATGCTTGTCTTGATTATTGGGACCCGAATTATCACGTATTTGCCTTTCCTGGAGGCGATATTTGCCCATTTCCCGAAGAAATTACTGCGATCGGTGGTTGGGACCCGGAGCATTTGCCTGCTATACCCTCTACTTCTCAAGGGTATAAGAATATGTTCAGAGATTTGGTTGGGTTGACAAGAGCTGAGGTTGACAGTCTTGTGACCTCAAAAGGAGTGAGAATGTTGGACTTCATCGATCGATTCATAAACAGGACAGATCCTACCATTTCCTATGTTGCAAGGCGAAGGGCATTCGGATTTTGCCTACTGCATGTATATGTCCTTTAAGGGCATGTTGATGAGGATTTGAGAGGTGACCCTCGTTACTTGAGCTTAATTGAGCAAATGGAGCTGCGCAAGAGCCCGGCTTTATCGTGTTTAGGAGAGATCTGTTGGGGTTAGATAACGGGAAAGCCAACCGCGACCTTCCTTATTTGGGAAGTCCTATCATATGCGAGGTAACGAACGAAGCTTTTTATTTCCTTTTTTTTCGATTTTTTTTTAATACTGCGTTTTGGTAGGCCTGGCTTATGGAGCATCTTCGATTGATCGAGCCCCGATTAATGTTCCGCTTATCATGCTCGCTCAATTGCAATGAGGACTAGACTTTACATGGTGGACTTCACTCGAGTCTGCAACTATTGGGAGAACAAACTGAAGAGTGATGATGGTCCACTGATTAGATGGATCGTACCATGGTGGCATCTCAAATCTTTCACTGGAGTATCGTCCTTGGATCCTACCCGATCGGTGCACATTCCTGGCTTGGAGTTTATGATATGCATCTTCCCAGAGAGGTTGATGAGGCAGGTTGGATTGAAGCAGACGATTCCGAAGCTTGATACCGTCCCGCAGACCGCTATGGCCCTTAACACTGAGAGCCGAAGAGAATGGGCCATCAAATGGGCTCAAAGAAATATGTGGTTCTTGAATTCTTTTGTTAGTGCTCTATGGGTATCTGATTCCTACTTGCAGTGGAGGAAGGCTACTACTCCGGAGGAGCGCGATAGATTGAGGAAGCGCGAGCCTATTGACTACAAGGTTCGTGATGCCTTTCACATTTCATACACCCTAAGTCCTTCTCGAGACCGTTACAGGGATATAGTTAGAAATTTTGAGAATCCTCTCAAGCTCGTCAAATATACCCATCCTTTAGGGCCAAGACATGGGAACTTGAACCCACGTCATTTTAACCTACCTTTATGTGCTCAGGCTACATCAAGCCAAGAGACCCCATTTCCAAGCCACATTACAAGCCGTAACCCCATAAAGCCTTAACTCCACAAAATCAAGCTCCAGAGATTTGTTCATCAATCTAATTATAGTTGTGCTAGGGGTTGTCACAATTGAAATGGGTTGACGATTCTAAACTAAAGAAGGCAATGGAATAAAATAAGCAATAAATTAAGAGATGTAAACAATTAATAAAGGATACTAGGATGTCATGGGATCATAGGGAAATCATGGTAAGATAGTATAAATGAGTTATATAGATGCAAGCAATTATTATTGTTGGATTTAAGTTAGTTCATGTCATATAGTTCATAAGAAGATTTGGGTCCCGGAGCCGAGTCATTTGTGACTTTACAACACCTACAAGTCGACTTAATTCTTCCTATTAAACTACATGCATGATAAACCAATTCCTAGGGAAACTTACGTCTCGGAGCCGAGTCGGTTAAGACTTTACAACACCTACAAGTCGACTTGGGTTTTCCCTATTTCAACTATAAGCAAGGTCTAACAAGGCTTGAGTTGGTTTATATCTTACAAGCCTTGTTAAAAAAATAAGAGATGGGTAAAAAATGCAAGGTTTCATAGTCTAGCATTTCATCAAACATGATATGTGCATAAGTTGAAGAACAATAAGCAAGCATTCATATGAACTCATTAAGCATAAATTTATCCCATGATTAACTCCCCTAATCCCCCACTAATCCTAGTTAAGTAACTACTCACTCATTATCATAGAAGACATGTTATCAATGGTGTCAATCATCACAACAAGTACAAACATGATTAGAGAGTAGGGAAATAAACAATAAACAGTAAAGAGTAAAGAGATTATACCAAACTTAAGATGAACAAATGGAAATGAAAGAATAATAGAAGAGAACTTGATTAATTCATGAAGAGTTGTCAAATCTCCAAATAATAACCCAATAATCTTCAATTACCCAATAATAAAGTTTGAACAATAATTAAGGAAAGATTAATATGTAATTTTGTGGAATGATTGAGATTAATCTATTCTAATCTACTTCTAATCTAATCTAAGGAAGGCTTGCCTCCACTAAGAGGGCTTGGTTCAATCTAGGTAATACAATGGATATATATATAGTGGTACATCATTAGGTTAAGCAAGGGTAGATTAGTAAATAATAATGCTTAAGTGTTGAATAGAGCTTTGCAAGTCCCGAGGGAAATGCGCGGATCATGTAGCAACTCCTAAGGAAATCCGCGCGGATTGGCTTGAAACACGGCTTATCCTGTGAGGGGATCCACTCGGACTGGGCATCGGGACGCCCGGATCCTGGTCTAGGACGCTCGTTCTGAGCTCGGGACGCTCGGATCCTGGGACAGGGTTCCTCTCCATTCTTGACTGCCTAACAATCCGCTCGTCCTGAGTCTGGGATGCCCGGCCTGAGTCTGGGACGCTCGTCTTGAGTCTGGGACGCCCGACCTGAGTCTGGGACGCCCGGATTGAGTTCGGGACGCGCGGATCCTGGGACAACTTGTCTATTTGAGCTCGAATTGTAAAACGGACGTCATTTCCTCATCCGGACTCCTATTGGAGTGATTCAAAAGCCTAGACCACTTGATTTTTCGACGCCGTTTCATCTAGAATATTTTCAGAGCCAAACAAATCTTCTTGTAATGGCTTCCTTCTCGTCATCCTTGTTTTTAAACCTACGATCCTTCTATATACTCTTTATTCCTACATCCTTGGTCATCATTCTTGCCTCCTCTTCATACTAGTCCATCCAAGATCGTCAAAAAGTTTCCGAATATGCGCGAGAGACGGGAATTCCGTCTCATTATCTTCTTTCCGACAAGACATATACAATGCAATAGAAAAACAAAATAGGAAGAAATTGACGGTTAAAATGGTCATGAAATGCTATATTAGTATGCAAAATGGGTTAAATTAGGGTACTAAATGTGCGCAATTAAGTGTCACATCATGCAAGAAGGATGAGAGAGGAAGTTAGAGAGAAGTTTCTCCTTTAATTTTCTAGGGTTTCTGGTTTTGATTGCAATGGCTCGAACTAAGAAAATCAACAATAATCCTTCAACATCATCTAATCAAAAATCAAAAAAAATAGATAGTAAAAATAAAGGGAAAGGGAAATCGATTGCGCGACATCTTAAGTTCTCATCACTTGATTTTGAATCGGATTTAGACTCTATTATTGAGGAGGAGGAATTGCAGGATGTGCCGGAAGAAGAGCCACAGAAGATGGCTTCAGCTCAACCGCTTCTTCGTATCCTCAAAGAGGATGTTGCTGGTGAGATTTCCTACTGGTCAACTTCTGTTTATTGTTACATCTTAGACGCAAATCCTCCTAGTAATATGATTAGTGGGTTTGTTAAGAGGGTGTGGCCTTCAAATGGGGTTGACAAGGTTTCTTTCCTTCCGAATGGAATTTTTTTGGTGCGATTTAAGACGAAGGAACAACAACAGGCTGTGTTGAGTAATGGACATCTTACGTTTGATAACAAACCAGTCATAATCAAAGAGTGGAAGCCTGAGGAGGAATTATTGAAACATGATGTTTCGAGAATTCCGCTGTGGGTGAAACTTTATGGGTTGGATATCAAGTTCTGGGGAGTGAATTGTTTGAAGAAAATTTGTGGTCATGTAGGTCAATACATTAAATGTGATGATGCTACTAAAAATAGGGATTTCATGGGGTATGCTCGGATTATGGTGGAGGTTCAGATAGGCCAGCAGTTTCCCACTGAAATCAATCTCATTGATGAGAATGGTAAACCACATGGGGTCAAGGTAGTCTATGATTGGTTGCCTACAACCTGCATTGCTTGCAAGGGTATGGGGCATACTTCTGAGGTTTGTAGGAAGGTAAGATCTGTAAGAACCAAGAAGGAATGGAGGCCTAAGCCTACTGGGAAACCTGTCCAAACTGCTCTAGCTCAACCAGTTCAACCAAAGAAGGTGCAACAGCCTAGGCAGCAGGCTAAGCAACGAGCTCAACCTCCCATACAGAAGCAACCAATTGTGGTAGAGCCTCCAAGGGTGATTCCTATTACCCCTGTAGTGCAGAGGAGTGACATCCCTCCTATAAGTTCTAGGGAGCCTGAATTGGAGCACTCAATGCCAAGGAGGTTTCTTACTAGAATGATGAGGAGTAGTACATGTGAGAGAAGAATGTTTACCCCAAGAGGAATGTCTTTCATGGAGTCTTTGACTTTATCTCTTCAGAAAACAAAGGCTGGGTTAGTAGAGAGGGTGTTGTATGAAAAAGGAGAGTGTAGTACCCTTCCATCTGATAATGGGTAGCTGTGGTTTTTGGAACATTCGTGGGTTAAATAGTAGTAGTAAGCAGAATGAAATAAAGTGGTTTCTCAAGCATAATAATATAGGTCTTTTTGGCTTGTTGGAAACTAAAATAAAGAGTAGGAATTGGAATAAAGTTAGGAACAACTTATGTGATGACTGGGCTATTTGCACCTACAGAATCAGTTCTGGAGGTGATAGAATTTGGCTGATTTAGGACCCCACTAGATTTGTTGTGAATGTGTTGGATGTAAATGCTCAAAGTTTACATGCTGATGTGTTTGATAATATTAGGAAGAAGGAGTTTTGGTATACCATGGTGTATGGTTTTAACCATATGTCTGAGAGGGGCAGTCTTTGGCAGTCACTGAGGTCTTACCACAACTCTGTGAGAGGCCCTTGGATGGTGGGTGGTGACTTTAACTCTATCATGGTTATTGATGAGAGGATTTGAGGTGCCCCTGTCACTAGGGCAGAAATGAGAGATATGAGTTTGGCTATCCAGGAGTCTGAGCTCCATGATATGAAGGGTTATGGATCTTTTTTCACCTGGAACAACAAACATGAGTTTGAAGGCAAAGTTTACAGCAGGATTGACCGTGTGTTCATAAATGATGAGTGGTTACTTGAGTTCCCGGAGAGTAATGCTCACTTTCTCCCTGAGGGCCTCTTTGACCACTGCCCTTGTTTAGTGAGTTTTGAGGAAATTAAGTCAAAAAAGAGAATGCCATTTAAATATTTCAATATGTGGTCTCAAGCTCCTGAATTTAAGGACTTGATTCACAAGGAATGGGCTCAGTTTGTTCAAGGAACGGCTATGTTTAGAGTGGTGACAAAATTAAAACAGCTGAAGAGGATTTTGAGGCGCTTAATTTCGATCAATTTAGTGACATTGAGAATCTTGCTAAGGTCACTGAGTTATCTCTTGAGCACCTACAGGAGCAGTTAAGGATTGATCCTTTGAATGAGGGATTATGTGTTGCTATGAAAGCATGTGCAAAAGAGGTGGAATTCCTGAACACTGCCAAAATGGCTTATCTTAGACAAAAATCTAAGGTTAACTGAATGAAAGAAGGGGATGAAAACTCTAATTTTTTTCACTCTAGCATTAAGAGAAGGAGGGCTAAGAATAGAGTTTATCAGGTGAAGGATATGAGAGGGGTTATGTGTTCTACCGAAGAGGACATTAAAAGTGCCTTTGAGGAGTTTTACATCTTCTTCTTTGGGGACATCAAAACTTGTTTCTTCCGTGAAGGTGAACATTGTCAGCAGGTAAATGCTTACGAGTCACCACTACGAATCGTTGTTGGCACCGATTACTAGTGATGAAGTTCGTCTTTGCTATGTTTTCCATCCCAGGCACCAAAGCACTGGGCCTAATGGATATAAAGCCGATTCTTTAAAGACATATGAGAAATTGTGGGGCGCGAAGTCGAGGCTATTCGAGAGAGTGTTTCAGATCGGTCAACTCTTGAAGCAATGCAACAATACCATCATTACTCTTGTCCCAAAAACTGCTGTTTCTGAAACTGTGTTGCAATATCGACCCATTGCCTGTTGCAAAACCCTCTATAAGTGTTTGTCAAAAGTAATCTGTACCAGGTTAAGTAAGGTCCTTCCTGATGTCATCAGCAATGCTCAGGGTGTTTTTATAAAAGGAAGGGACATTGTGGGGAACATTCTAGTTTCTCAGGACCTGATAAGGTTGTATAAACGCATATCTTGTTCTCCTAGGATGCTGATGAAGCTTGATCTACAGAAGGCCTACGACTCTATTGAATGGTCTTTTGTAGAAGAAATGTTGAAGGCTATGAGATTCCCTGAGAGAATGGTAACTATTCTTATGCAATGTGTTACCACTCCTTCTTATTCTATAGCTTTAAATGGTGAAGTGTTTGGTTTCTTTAAAGGAAAAAGGGGATTAAGGCAAGGTGACCCCCTTTCTCCTCTCCTTTTCACTATATGTCTTGATTACCTTAGTAGAATTCTGGAGGTGACTCAGAAGCACAGACTGTTTAGATTTCATCCACTCTGCCAAAGAATTGGGATCTCCCATCTTTGCTTTGCTGATGATTTGATTCTTTTTTGCAAAGGGGAGAGGGCTTATATTGAGCTCATGTTGAATGCTTACCAGCTCTTTTCTAAAGCTTCTGGACTCATTATGAATTCTTCAAAGTCCAACTTTTATTGTAATGGTATGGATGAGGGGTTGGAAGAGAGTTGGAAGAGACTACAGGAATGAAGAAGGGACAGGTTCCCTTTAAATACTTAGGGGTCAGTGTCTCTCCTAAGAGACTATCAGTCCTTGACTGTGATTGTTTGGTGGACAAGGTGACTGATAGTGTAATACCCCGTATTTTTATATAATAAATTAAACGGATATTAATATATATATTAATTATTATACATATTATATTACTAATTATATCGGGGTAATAGTTAGTCGATAATTACGTTAAGTTATTTTAATTAACTCGCGTTGTATCGATATAAGCTAATTGAGACGGGTTTATAAGAATTCGAAATGTGGGCTAACCATTTGAGCTGGCCCAATAATTGTTCAGCCCATTTAACCCTTAACCCTAAACCCTAACCCTAATAGTGCCATAACCCTAACCCTAACAGTCCCCTAACCCGCCTCCCTCCTCTCTTACTTCCTCAACCCGCCTCCCTCCTTCACCAACACTAAATCTCAGCCTTTCACGCAATTCGAGGGAGAGAAAGAGTGTGTGGCTGTTGACTACGCGGCAGGGAGGAGCTAGGGACCTTTGTCGACAACAGTGGGTGGCCGTGGTGGTTGTTATGGTGACGGAAAGGTAAGCACTCCACATTTCTCCTCTGTTTTCATCTTTTATGTCGGGTTTTTGGTTGGGGTTGCGTGTTTTAGGGAGGGGATAAGGGTGGTTGATGTCGGGGTAATGGTAAAGGGTGGTATGTGGCGAGTGTATTGGTGGTGGTTAGGGTGGTTATAGGTGGTGGTTGTGGCTGTGCAAGGCGGCATCGACATAGGGGTAGAAAACGGGTTTAAGCAGCGGTTTTCAGGCGTGTTTGGAGGGGTAGGTTTGGGGTGGCGCCACCGTGGACTAGGGGGAGGTCGAGACGGTGGTGCCACTGGTTCTGGGTGCGTGGTCTGACGTCGAACAATATCGTGGTGAGTTAGCAGGTATTGGGTGTTAGTTGCGGTGGTTGTGGGTTGAGAACAGGGAGTGTTTAGTGATGCGTGGTGGTGAACCAGGCCAAATGGCGGCCTGGGTTTGACTCGCCGACGGCAGTCGACCCCAGTGGGGGTGGCCGTTGGTGGCTGGGGCAGAGTGGGGGTTTGGTCAGGTGGTTGTCGCGGTGGTGAGGTGGCGTGTGGGGGTGCGTGAGTGAGTGTGAAGGGACGATGTTTGATGACGGGTTATTCGAATTGTTTTGAAACGGGTTTTCATAGTTTAATCAATATGATTCGTTAATGGGTCGTATTCTTAATTAATTAATTTAATTCCCGAGTCTTTTAAATGATGTAGTTAATTTAATTCCCGAATTATTTAATATGATTAGAGACGGGTTTGAGTCGGGATTGTTGAGTTGTTCAATGTTGATTCGGATTCTTTTAATCATATAATTCACTTAATTATCATATTAGTTATCCAATTTAATTTCCGAGTCAGTTAAATAATTCAAGTCGGGTTTTGAGTCGGGTTTGTTGAAATAGAAAATTACTATATCGGGAAAGTTTCCATTTTTAGGAAGTTCTATCATTAATAACCCTCTATTTTGGGAACGGGAATAGTTAAGTAATTGTTATCATTATTTATCTTTCAGAGAGCGATTTTGTGATGGAATATTATTGGGCATCTGTTCATTGACCGCTTAACCGCTTAATTGGAATTCTTTGGCACTTTGAGGTAGGGAAATACACTTGTCCTATTATCGTCGTTGTTGAATTGTGTTGACTTGATTCCTGGTTGTTGATTTACGTGATCATTTATATTCGGAAAGGTGATTGGCTGATTTGATCGTATTGAGTATGATATCACAACATCGGGCTGGCGGCATGATTTTATGATTTATCAGTTCAATGATTTACATATTGCATTGCATTAATTACTGTTGAGCATTTCATATGCATTGGAGTTGGAGGATGGTGTGGTGGTGATGAGATCGTGATACGATGTGATGTTGTGATAAGGCTCGGGCGGGTTACGCAGGACTTGCCCTGGTGTCCTCAGTGCGAAAGTGGAGATCGACTTCGGTCGATATATATAGTCTACCGGGGATCGGTATGGCTGGGTTGTCCGGGGTATGAGATGTGTGTGATGAGTTGAGATGGAGATGGAGGTGACGGAGTATCATGCATATCATATTTATTGTTTCATTGTTTTCCCTACTCAACCTCGTGGTTGACCCTGTGTATTCGTGAACTTTTTGTGATGAACCGTTTTATGGGGAGCGAGACTTGACGGAGTTTAAGAGATAGAACGGGATTTGGATGGGCGTGAGACATTGGATCAGACGACTTAGTAGCTAGATCATCATCTAGAAGACTTCCACTTTTATTTATGTCAGTTCTTGTAATTTGAGTTGAAAAGAGGATTTGTAATAATTAAGTTAAAATATTATATAAATTGCCTTGGAGTTTAATTTGTTATTCACTACCTCGGGAAACCGAGATAGTAACAGTCCGTTTTATTAGGGAACGTCTTGACGAAGACTTCTTTTATAAATCGGGGTGTTACAAAGTGGTATCAGAGCGAACGATCCTCAGGCCTAAACCAATGAGCCCAATGAACATAGGAAGAGTCTAAATAAAATGAACCCCGGGATAGAACTGTTAGGAGCACACGAAGGTAAGGTATGAGTTAGGGGCCCCCTCACACCGAACCTGTGACCCTCTCAGTTGAACCGGAAACCCCGAGTGTGTATGAGAGAAAGGGTAGAAAAGTTGCTTGAGGTTGAACAGGAAATTCATCTATCATTGCCTAAGTGTTAATTGATTGATACATTGATTATTGCAGGACAACGCTACGGTAAGTAAGTTGTATGAATGATGTGTTGATAGCACTACTATGACTAAGTAATATGCGGTTATGTGATCCCAAAGCCATGCCAGTATAGTCTTGTGATAGTAATAAGAAACGCTATTGAATTGCATGTTTTTAGTCATAGCAATCGTGATTTAGATGTAAGGGGTAGATCGAGATGCGAAAGAATTATATGGGGTAGATGTTTACGTAAGTACAGTGTGAGATTTAAGTTCGGAGGAGTTAGTATCGATAGTATGGTTGTAAGAGTTTGGAACATAGAAGATGAATGACTTAGTGATGAAATTCGTTTTGGTTGATGTTACTCTTTAATTGACCTTACTGTCATTTCTTTTCTGTTTATTGCCTATGGATGACAATTTTATGAGAGATAGCCTCGTGAGTTAGTGTTCATTTGACGTTAGATTCATGCTTATAGGACATACGAATTAGGAGTAATAAATATTTTAGTAAGCTGTGGTTAGGAAGTTTCTGTGCAGTGATGTTTGACCAACGATTTTGTAAAAATCCTCATTTAAATTGTATTAATCATTTTCGCATAATTCCAACTCCACCGATCATAAAATCCGCATATGTTTTCAAATTGATAAGCCACGAAAAATCTTGATGTATCAATATTAAATAATAAGTTTTGCAAACTGACCCAAGTTTGGACCAATAGCTGTCACATGTTTGTTTGGACAACTGAGTTGTAAAATTATTTAAAAATGGAATTCTTGTGCTTTAGACCTAAAATTTTTTTTTTTTTACCTGTGTTTTTAACTCTCCGTGTTTTATAAAAATAATATGAACCAAGTTTTAATCGAACGGTTATTTATTCGTGATCTTTGGAAGTTACAACGTGAAACATGACTTTTAAAATGTGTGTTCTAGGTTGAGCTTTCATACAGTTGTTTGATTAATTCATGAGCCTTATTAATGTGAATTTATAATGTTTTATATGACGATAGTAGCACGCATGTTCGGTAGTTATGTATCTTAACAAGTGATAAAATTAAAACTTAGTTGATAACATTGTTGGCATGATAGTATGAGTAAAATGGGGTAGCTTAATTTGATTTTAATCAAGGGTGAAATATTTTATACGAGTCCAGTTGTTTGCATATTGTATATATGGTTGGCATGTCGTAATATCGCTGGTGTGTGCATCATATTTGCATAATAGTCGGATATACATAAATATAAAACTATATTGTCATATCTTGGTAAAGTTGATGGCGTTAAAAAATTTAATTTGATTGTTCTAATATACTCGCATGAATAATTATAATAATTATGTTTAAATGTTTACACATGGATGGTAGTAATGAGTATGTCTAAATGTTCACACATGTAGAATGTCATCTGAGTTCTAATGTCTTTCATATGAGTTGTGTGCCCATAGTTATATTATTACCTTCATCGCATTAAATTATTTCAGTTGAACCTAAAACCTATAACATGATAATAAACAGTGTCGTTATTTCTTATTGGATATGTTCGTCATTATATCGTCATAAAATGCTAAAGGGATTCTTGCAATTGTATGAGCATGATATAAAGGAAACTGTTTGATATAACACGACATTTGACATATCTATATTCTCGAGTCGTTACTATCAATTATATTATAATAAAGATTGTTTATGACAACTATGTTAGCGATTATAATGGGATAACCCTTTGATGATTCACATGTTATGCATTGGTTTAAATGATAGTCGTTATAGTTACGTTTAATTGAGCCGCGAATATAACTGAGTAAAGAAGTGCAACTAAAATCCTGATGATTTAGGTAATAATCGTTCATTAGTAAAGATAGGACTGAAATGAATAAGATGAACCTGTAAATTACGATATATGAGTCGACACCTAAGCTTGTTTTGTTTAAAGAAATTGAATTAAGTTTATCTGATTTGAGTTTCGTAGTAAGCTGTAAATGGATTCTATGACGGCCCTGTTATAAGATTATGTTAAGAAAATTATTCACCATCCAGTATGAAAGTAAAAGTTTTGAAAATGAAGTCAAATTTTGTCGTGTGAAGTATAAATTCGGAATGAGTTTCCCAGCCAGTGTCTGATGGTACGGTTTCACGATATTTGCTAGTCTGGAGGAATGAAACTAGAACGGAGTCATAAGTAGTGGGATAATTTAGTCATGTTGTTCATATAGCGAATTGGTGGGTTGTGGTTAATTACGAATGTCAAAACGGGAAATGTAATGGGGTGATTTAAGTGAGTTATGTGTTAACACGGTAGGTTGATATTAGCATGATATGTAAGGAATAATTGTAAAATGGGTGTAGTCAAATACATTTAATCTTTCATGTCACGGTGTTGGTACAGTTTAGATATATTTAATACCAAGAACGAAAATTTTATGTATGATAGTCTTGTATGTTAACTTCCCAATATCGCTGTTTACTCGCTTGTTTGACTCGACCAATAAAAAAAAAAAAAAAAAAAAAAAAAAAAAAAAAATTGCCAATCAAGGTGCGTTCGTCATTTATGAATAAATACCAAACCCTTCTGTTGTGAGGATTAAAATATTTCGAAGATGATAAGTACTGCGAAGCTGGTTGTCTTCATTTTATTGAGGATTCTGTGTCTTGACCTAAATCTGTACAATTAAGTAAAGGAAAGTCAGACTGGACCTATTAGGTTATAAATTTTCATAAATCGATCTATTAAGTTTTGACCCTAAGATCCCCTATGATTCTAAGGTATGAGATTACAATGATTGGTAAAATGAATAATTACTAATGATTTTTACTGGTAACGGTAGCTTCCTTGAGAGAGTTTGTATATTGATTGTCTTTGGTAAGGCTTAGTTAACCTGAGCGTGAGTTGTGAATATTATATCCTCTTTCAGTTGTTAGCAGTAGTTGAGAACTTTGGTTATAATAATGAAGGTTACGAGGACGTAACCATGTTTTTAGTTGGGTAGGATTGTAAAATCTTAATGCTTAAATTGCACTTGTTTGTAGATTGTAGTTTGACCAAGTTGATGTTTAGTTGTGGGGGTACCTATACAAATGAGTTCTATATGTTTTGTTCCTACTTCGGTTAGTTGGTTGATGTGAAAAAGGAGAGTGTGATTAAACTACTGGTAATGAGTTATGAGTTGGCCTATGAGCCGAGTGATGATAACGGGAGTTATGTTTACGGTCCAGTGTGACCATGGTTAGTGAATTACTTGAGTTGAGATCGGAATTTAGATGGAAGATGACGGTGTTCTCAGATGAATATTTAGTTTTTATGCATTTGTGTTCTCAGGTAGTTATTAGTTATAGTTAGTTGGTTAAGTAATGACGAGCTAAACTTCGGGACGAAGTTTATTTTTAGGAGGGCAGAATGTAACATTTCGTGTTTGTCATGTTTAATTGATGCGTCAAGGGTGTGTTAACCGTGTTAGGAATACGTGACGTCCGTATGTACGATAGTCTGTTATTTGAGTATGGGAGCGAACTTCGAGACGAAGTTCATTTTAAGGGGGGAAGACTGTAATACCCCGTATTTTTATATAATAAATTAAACGGATATTAATATATATATTAATTATTATACATATTATATTACTAATTATATCGGGGTAATAGTTAGTCGATAATTACGTTAAGTTATTTTAATTAACTCGCGTTGTATCGATATAAGCTAATTGAGACGGGTTTATAAGAATTCGAAATGTGGGCTAACCATTTGAGCTGGCCCAATAATTGTTCAGCCCATTTAACCCTTAACCCTAAACCCTAACCCTAATAGTGCCATAACCCTAACCCTAACAGTCCCCTAACCCGCCTCCCTCCTCTCTTACTTCCTCAACCCGCCTCCCTCCTTCACCAACACTAAATCTCAGCCTTTCACGCAATTCGAGGGAGAGAAAGAGTGTGTGGCTGTTGACTACGCGGCAGGGAGGAGCTAGGGACCTTTGTCGACAACAGTGGGTGGCCGTGGTGGTTGTTATGGTGACGGAAAGGTAAGCACTCCACATTTCTCCTCTGTTTTCATCTTTTATGTCGGGTTTTTGGTTGGGGTTGCGTGTTTTAGGGAGGGGATAAGGGTGGTTGATGTCGGGGTAATGGTAAAGGGTGGTATGTGGCGAGTGTATTGGTGGTGGTTAGGGTGGTTATAGGTGGTGGTTGTCATTTGTGCAAGGCGGCATCGACATAGGGGTAGAAAACGGGTTTAGCGGCGGTTTTCGGGCGTGTTTGGAGGGTAGGTTTGGGGTGGCGCCACCGTGGACTAGGGGAGGTGGAGACGGTGGTGCCACCGGTTACTGGGTGCGTGGTCCGACGTCGAACAATATCGTGGTGAGTTAGCGGTATTGGGTGTTAGTTGCGGTGGTTGTGGGTTGAGAACAGGGAGTGTTTAGTGATGCGTGGTGGTGAACCAGGCCAAATGGCGGCCTGGGTTTGACTCGCCGACGGCAGTCGACCCCATGGGGGTGGCCGTTGGTGGCTGGGGCAGAGTGGGGGTTTGGTCAGGTGGTTGTCGCGGTGGTGAGGTGGCGTGTGGGGGTGCGTGAGTGAGTGTGAAGGGACGATGTTTGATGACGGGTTATTCGAATTGTTTTGAAACGGGTTTTCATAGTTTAATCAATATGATTCGTTAATGGGTCGTATTCTTAATTAATTAATTTAATTCCCGAGTCTTTTAAATGATGTAGTTAATTTAATTCCCGAATTATTTAATATGATTAGAGACGGGTTTGAGTCGGGATTGTTGAGTTGTTCAATGTTGATTCGGATTCTTTTAATCATATAATTCACTTAATTATCATATTAGTTATCCAATTTAATTTCCGAGTCAGTTAAATAATTCAAGTCGGGTTTTGAGTCGGGTTTGTTGAAATAGAAAATTACTATATCGGGAAAGTTTCCATTTTTAGGAAGTTCTATCATTAATAACCCTCTATTTTGGGAACGGGAATAGTTAAGTAATTGTTATCATTATTTATCTTTCAGAGAGCGATTTTGTGATGGAATATTATTGGGCATCTGTTCATTGGACTGCTTAACTGCTTAATTGGAATTGCTGGCACTTTGAGGTAGGGAAATACACTTGTCCTATTATCGTCGTTGTTGAATTGTGTTGACTTGATTCCTGGTTGTTGATTTACGTGATCATTTATATTCGGAAAGGTGATTGGCTGATTTGATCGTATTGAGTATGATATCACAACATCGGGTAACTGGCATGATTTTATGATTTATCAGTTCAATGATTTACATATTGCATTGCATTAATTACTGTTGAGCATTTCATATGCATTGGAGTTGGAGGATGGTGTGGTGGTGATGAGATCGTGATACGATGTGATGTTGTGATAAGGCCCAGGCGGGTTCTGCAGGACTTGCCCTGGTGTCCTCAGCTGCGAGCTGGCAGATCGACTTCGGTCGATATATATAGTCTACCGGGGATCGGTATGGCTGGGTTGTCCGGGGTATGAGATGTGTGTGATGAGTTGAGATGGAGATGGAGGTGACGGAGTATCATGCATATCATATTTATTGTTTCATTGTTTTTCCTACTCAACCTCGTGGTTGACCATGTGTATTCGTGAACACCTGTGATGAACCGTTTTATGGGGAGCAGACTTGACAGGTTTAAGAGATAGAACGGGAGCTGGATGGGCGTGAGACATTGGATCAGACGACTTAGTAGCTAGATCATCATCTAGAAGACTTCCACTTTTATTTATGTCAGTTCTTGTAATTTGAGTTGAAAAGAGGATTTTTAATAATTAAGTTAAAATATTATATAAATTGCCTTGGAGTTTAATTTGTTATTCACTACCTCGGGAAACCGAGATAGTAACAGTCCGTTTTATTAGGGAACGTCTTGACGAAGACTTCTTTTATAAACCGGGGTGTTACAGATAGAATTAGGGCTATGGGTTCTAAGCACCTGTCATATGCAGACAGGGCCATTCTCATCAAGTCCATTTTCAGTTCTCTGCACAATTATTGGGCTAGAATTTTTATTCTACCCAAAACAGTCCTAAGGAAGATTGAGGCTATTTGTAGAGAGTCCTTGTGGCATGGTAAAGATTCCAGGGACAGTCCCTCATTGGTGGCTTGGGAGAAAATTTGTAGACCAAAGAAGCAAGGTGGCTTAGGGTTTACAAACTTGATTCTCTGGAATGTGACTGCATTAACGAAATATGTGTGGTGGATTGAGAATAAGGAAGACCACCTTTGGGTTAAGTGGGTACATGCAGTGTATATCAAGGATCAACGCTGGTTTGATTATGAACCCACTCTTAATTCTAGTGGGGCATGGAGAAAGATTTGTCAAACTAAGAATTTGATGAAGCCCTTCTTTACATCTTCACTTTTTAGTCAGAATGTCAATTACACTGTTAGGCTGGGGTATTCTTGGCTCCTTCCTGATGCCGTTAATGTGACATGGTACCCTTGGTCTCAAAACAACTGGATGATTCCAAAGTATCGTTTCATAGGATAGCTAATGGTCCAGCAGAGGCTGCTCACACAAGATAGATTGATACGTATGCACATTCTGCAAAGTAATCTTTGCTTCCTCTGTGGTGTGGCTGTGACACCCCTCGATGAGGCATCAAAAGAACTATTAAATCTAAGCGGAAAATAAGGGATTTTTAAAACCTTTAAAGTTTAAAGTGTGAAATCCACCATAAGTGATCAAACGAAAATGAAAAGTAAAATGAATAAGTTTTACAATTAAAAACGAAGTGCGTTGGGGAAAAGATATCCCACGAATAAACACAAGTCTAACGATAGGTGAGTCTAAGCAAACTATAACTAAGGTCCAAGGTTCAACGTTCTCGCTAGCTCACACGTCTTCCCCATAATCTGCATCACAAACCTGTCATTCATGTAAACATGAACGCCACAGTCAGTGGGGAGTAACTCAGGGTTCTCCCAGCCACAATATGTCAAAATGCACATAAGCAAGAACTTAATTAAACATATTGATCATGCATCATACTTGAATAATATGAACAAGGAAATATAAACGATAATCATAATGAGATAGGCACATTGCATTCTTAATGAGATAGGCATAGTACATTATATTAAACATGCATTCAAGGTAACCAAAACATGGATATGAGATTAGGCATCGAATCATATGAAGAAGGTAAACAACGGATCAATTGAATAGAAAATACATGGATGGAAACCAATAGCCATTACTTGAAAACCTCTTAACAACCATAGCACGGGACGTGGCTACTAATGTCACATTCATACTTATGGCTTGCATCTCACCATAAGAACGGATGGGAACATCGATCCCGGCGATCATATCGCAACTAGGGGCTTGCATCTCACCACTAGTATCCGATAGGACCAAGACTCTCACAAACAATCATAGAAGACGTGCACTCTCGTATATAAGAACACGCCAATGACCGTAACAAGCAAGACATTTACAAAGGATTGACTCAAAACAAGACAAACCCCTAGACTCCAACCTCCCGGTAGGACGACGATCATAATACGGTCCTAGTCTAAATCGCCGAGACTCTCGGGATGGACGACACCGATTCGACATACAATCCCAAATCGTATCCAAGACTCGATCCATGACACCTAGCCGTGCCCCAAGGTCGAGTAACCCCAAATCGGAACAATGGTACCTAGCCGTACCCCAAAGTCCGAAGAGGCGGAAGGAAGATAGCCCAACTCGGAAACAATGGCACCTAATCGTGACCCAATGTCCGAGGGCAAACAAATAAGGAATGTCGAGTAGTCACACAATGTAAATCGTCACACTCCGGTCACAAATTCGAGTAACAACAATAATTCGCATTATCATAACATAAACAAATCCTAAATTGACCATTTACCAATCATAAGAAGGATGCGTAATTAAATAAATGATTAATAGAAGTTATAAGTGAAGAGAAACCATAAGAGAACTCCCAGTAGGGTGGGAACCAAACCCGCGCCATTTATGAGCATTGGAACAAAGAGTAAGAAGCATATGAAGTAAATCGTGCAACATAACGTATAAAAACACTTAACTTAACCAAGTAGATGGTCACTTGATAAGAAAACAACCTTAAAATGAATGTTGTCCACAATGAGTCAAGCTCAAACTTTACAAACATTTAAAATGTCACTTTCGAAAGTCTGTCAAGGATGAGCTTCGGCTCATTTGCACGAATTTAAATAACACCATTATAATGAAGGAATTCAACCAACACACCACCAATTTTACCCAAAGTTGCTTCAACATCATTGTTGGACACATAATCAACCTCCAAGTAACAATTATACAATTAAAAACAAGAATCCACAACATACAACATTCATAAATTACTCCATGTTCATGAATAAGACTTAATAAGGTAAACTCAACATAAAGATTCCATCTTTTTCACTCAAAAGCTTAGATCTCAACATACCCACATACTAATTCACCATTTAAGACATATTTCAAAACAACCATACTACCAACTTCATCATTTACAATATTAATCCAATAAATAATCTCATGACACAATTAAACATGTCAACTAAGCATGATTAAGACGGATTTTTCTCTAATTAACATATGTAAACAACCCATTTAATCCAATTGAACAAACATGTGACAAAAGACTAGAAATTCCTCAAACAACCATAAGACGGTTTCACAAACCAATTTATCTAACAATGAACATGTGAAACATGTAAAGATTCATACTTTAACAAACACAAGAATAAACCACAACATATAAACACATTAAATTGACATAATGTCGAGTAACCCATCACCGTTACCTTTTTGCACTTAAATCCACAAAATACTTGTCTACCTTTCAAGAATCCACTTCCGGGTCAACTAAAACTTCTCCTAAACATAAGAAAACACAAAATAAGACTAAGAATCAAAACTAGAAAAAGGTTACCAAGTGTAAAATGGTTCGACAGCTCTTTATAAGGAGGAAAGTCGGACTCTTTCTTACCTAGAAAGATGGAGGGCGATGGGAGGAAGAGATAGACGCGAAAATCACTTGATTTGGACAAGAATTGAGCAAGTTATGGAGTTTTGAAGATTTGTAAGAGGAGAGTATGAAAATGGTGTTTGTGTTTGTGGTGGTGTTGCTGAAATTGTGAGGAAGGAGGAGGGGTTAGGGTTTCCCTCATTATTTTGATGAGGAGGAAGGAGTAGTAGGTGAGTCCATTGGTCATACTAGGCCCAATAAGCAAAATTGAGTCCATATACACTAGAATTTACGTCTCAAGCCCACTACAACTCAAGACGGAGAATATTATTATTATTATCATTATTATCCGACCAAAATATTTATTTTGTATAACTTAAGCTTTAAAAATATAATATTTATAAAAATCATGTTTAATAATGAAATTAATTAAATTAAATAATTTAAAATATAAATAAGACCATAGAATGGTTAATTAAATTATAAATGTCAAAATGGAAAATTCGCGGGTGTTACAATCACCCCATCTTTTAAAAAGTTTCGTCCTCGAAACTTGAAGATAGAAAAGAAAGGTTATAAAATGTAAAACTGAACTTTTAAAATTGGTAACCAAAACATTAAAAGGTTACTTGTTTGTAAGAATTAAAATTCTTTTAGAAGTTCCAAATAAAATTTTCCAACAGGACCAACTTCTCATCAAAGGAACGGAAGTGTTCTTGTTACGTATTCAAGAATATCACATTCCAAATCAAAGATATGGTCAAAAGCAAAACATTTGTATAAATCAAAAATCAAAATACTTTCAAAAACATTAATGAAGAGTTTTCAAAAGTATAAGTCTCATTCATGGAACGAAATTGCTCTGGTCGTGCACACAAGAACGCTAACTTTCCAAGTCAAAGACAAATTTAAAACAGAAATCACTCGCCGACAAGCGTAGAACAAGTTATTAAACGTTTCAAATAACGAGTTCTAACATCCGATCAACGTCAAAATCGAAAGAAAAAGGTAATTCACTCAAATTTTCTTTTGCCAAAGCCAAATTAGAGATAGAGGTTTCACTTTTAAACTCAAATGGAGTCAAATTTCCGAAAATATAATATTAAACTCTGACAAAGGAATTATAAGTAGGTCAAAGTTAGTTAGAAATTGAGCAAAATTAAAAGTAACTCGGGTTTAGCAATTAAAATCAATAAAAAGGAGTTGTACTCATAGAACAAAAGGAGAACTAAATCAAATTCCCATTTTCAAACCTTTAAAATAGGTAAGGTTTTATAAAAGTAACATAAACTTTTAACAATGGATCAAAAGTGGTAGCTTGAAATGTTTAGAAATAGTACGAAATGAAGAGAACTTAGATATCATGAACACAAGGTACGCTAAGAGGGTTCAAACTTTACCAACAAAAGAGCTATGATGAACTTCCTAGGAGAAGTGTTGAAATCGAGTCTACGAGGATATCAAAGATTGAATTTCACAAGTTACGAGTATCAAATTTAAAGGAGGAGCATGATGAAGCGAAGAAGAGAGGTATGAACGGAAATGCTCATGCTTAAGGAAGGAAGGAATTTAAACAACAAGGAAACGCCAGAAAGTCAAATCTCAAACAACAAAGTCATCCTGAACGGTAACTCATGACCACATAACTCCCAAGAATTTCCTCAAGATACTTGCACACTTTACTCCTATGCTATCCCGTGGGTCAAGTCACTCCACCACAATTGTGATTCCATAACCCTCAAATATAAGTCATCTATAAACGATTTCCACAAAAGATCAAAACTACTAACAGAGTTACACACATAACCAACTATCGACTACTAGGAGTTCTCACTATGGTAAAATCCTTAATCAAGGGTCAAAATCTCAAGGTCTTCATACTTTATAACACTCCAAACCAAAATCTTATTCACACCCGAATTCACAAGCATAGATGATCACATTCCCCAAATCATAAAGACCACCAACCAAAAGTAAATAGGTTTGTCATACAATTTTTTCCTACCCAACTCAACTCGAGTTCCACTAATCCAATTTTGACGAAATCAAGATTCACAAAGAATCCTCAAAGAGCATCTCCCTCACTCTACAATGTAGCCAACAATGCCATCACTCCACTAAAGAAACAAGAGCAATAAATAGGAAATTTCAAAGAGATACAAGAACATGACAAGGTGTGAGATTAAAGGAGTCAATAATAAAGGTAACTAGTTAACACCAGTAAGAGACATTAGAATTAGAGAGGTATTCAAGGCAAGAAAACGACAAGTAAACTTTTATACTTAAGAAATAAATCTAATTAAGGTATGAACGAAGGGAAGGAAGATGATTAAAGGTACGAGGGGGATTTTAGGGCTAAAACCATACACTTTCTAAGACTTAAGGTTCTCTCTAACAAGGTCACGCCTATTAGGATATTGTACCATCATAACAAAACGACCAAATTCCAAAACGAGGGTCAAGGCAATTCATCTCATTCCTTATATGCAAGTCTCTTTTAAAGGATTACACCTCTATGACTGGTCAAGGTAAAAATAAACGCTCGCTTAAGGGTTGATAAATTGGTTAGATTCATTGTTCACCTATCCTATCACATATTAGGATCTCCCTAAAGTAAGTCTACCACTCAAGTATAACAACATCTCTTTATCTCAAGTTCTCGACACAACCTCGATGTTTTAAAAACCAAAGAATGATTTAACAAAGACTTCTCAATACTAAGTCTCTCTCAACTCAAGAACTCTCGAGGATCAACTAATATCAAATCACGTCACCAATCCTTTAGGGTCATCAACATCCCAAGGAGTATTCTTTCAAATCTAACATCCTAGAACTTTACTTACCAACAAGTCCTCAAGAAACAAGATCTTAGTTGTAACAACGCCTTACCACCTCATATTCCCCTCATTCTAATACCAAAGATTGAAACTATGTCCTTTAACTTAACAATTGGTGTCAACCATACTATTATCCTTTCTAGCTACTAAAATAAGCGCTAAGACTTCCCAACAACGTAGTTTAGTCTCACTCTCATACCATGCCTCAAGTAGTAATCAAGACCACTCACCTAGACCAACTAATAATCCCACAATTAGCATTTCTCATATGGTAACATCTACATTCAACCCTCATATCCAAAGCAACTACGAAAGCCAATCACAAACTCGACTTACTTAGTCAATCCTACATCCTCAAATCCACCATTCAATTTCATCCATTTTAAGTCAAGTACTAAGCACTAGTATCCCAAGCCACGTCTGACTACACTTCCCGAGCCTTCCAGATCCCTAACATAAACAACAAGGCCAAGTTCTATACCCTTAGTAACAAATGCAACTCACACCTAACACACAGAATCCACCAATCAAATATACTCACTCTATCAAGGATCTAGGTATAAGAATTACCAAGTATGTCTCATCATACTACCTAAGTCTTTCTAACATCACAACCTCTCAAAACCAGGGTTAAGGCTCAAACACAACAATGTCCTTAGAAGTCAAATTTTCAACCAAGGTCAACATTCCTCAAAAGAAGGAGTACTATCCAATAGGCGTTAAGGGGGGATTAGCAAGGATCAAAGGGCAAGTTATGAGAGTACAAGAGTAACTCCCCAGGAAAAGAAAAGAGAGTTTAGAAGAAGAAGAAAACATTAAGAAGTAAATGATAAGGCAAGATACACAAAGAATGAGAAACATCTTCGAGGAAGTAGAATCATTCTTCAAAGTTGAACAAATCTTAAATTTCTGGCAATAGGCACCAAATCTTGATCTTCACGTTGGTAGGTTTACGGTCATTGATCCAGGGGCACAACATTTATTAAATGACAATCAACAAACATGTTAGAACCTAACAAAGAGCAAACACACTACAGACTACCACCTTAGGTCCTTAAGTCTACCTATCTCTCATTCATTATTCAAGGTCAAGTTCAAGTTTAAATTTGGGGTACACGTGTGTGCGTCGGGAGCAACATAGGCTCTGATACCAACTGTGACACCCCTCGATGAGGCATCAAAAGAACTATTAAATCTAAGCGGAAAATAAGGGATTTTTAAAACCTTTAAAGTTTAAAGTGTGAAATCCACCATAAGTGATCAAACGAAAATGAAAAGTAAAATGAATAAGTTTTACAATTAAAAACGAAGTGCGTTGGGGAAAAGATATCCCACGAATAAACACAAGTCTAACGATAGGTGAGTCTAAGCAAACTATAACTAAGGTCCAAGGTTCAACGTTCTCGCTAGCTCAAACGTCTTCCCCATAATCTGCATCACAAACCTGTCATTCATGTAAACATGAACGCCACAGTCAGTGGGGAGTAACTCGGGTTCTCCCACCACAATATGTCAAAATGCACATAAGCAAGAACTTAATTAAACATATTGATCATGCATCATACTTGAATAATATGAACAAGGGAATATAAACGATAATCATAATGAGATAGGCACATTGCATTCTTAATGAGATAGGCATAGTACATTATATTAAACATGCATTCAAGGTAACCAAAACATGGATATGAGATTAGGCATCGAATCATATGAAGAAGGTAAACAACGGATCAATTGAATAGAAAATACATGGATGGAAACCAATAGCCATTACTTGAAAACCTCTTAACAACCATAGCACGGGACGTGGCTACTAATGTCACATTCATACTTATGGCTTGCATCTCACCATAAGAACGGATGGGAACATCGATCCCGGCGATCATATCGCAACTAGGGGCTTGCATCTCACCACTAGTATCCGATAGGACCAAGACTCTCACAAACAATCATAGAAGACGAGCACTCTCGTATATAAGAACACGCCAATGACCGTAACAAGCAAGACATTTACAAAGGATTGACTCAAAACAAGACAAACCCCTAGACTCCAACCTCCTGGTAGGACGACGATCATAATACGGTCCTAGTCTAAATCGGCCGGACTCTCGGGATGGACGACACCCGATTCGACATACAATCCCAAATCGTATCCAAGACTCGATCCATGACACCTAGCCGTGCCCTAAGGTCGAGTAACCCCAAATCGGAACAATGGTACCTAGCCGTACCCCAAAGTCCGAAGAGGCGGAAGGAAGATAGCCCAACTCGGAAACAATGGCACCTAATCGTGACCCAATGTCCGAGGGCAAACAAATAAGGAATGTCGAGTAGTCATACAATGTAAATCGTCACACTCCGGTCACAAATACGAGTAACAACAATAATTCGCATTATCATAACATAAACAAATCCTAAATTGACCATTTACCAATCATAAGAAGGATGCGTAATTAAATAAATGATTAATAGAAGTTATAAGTGAAGAGAAACCATAAGAGAACTCCCGGTAGGGTGGGGACCAAACCGCGCCATTTATGAGCATTGGAACAAAGAGTAAGAAGCATATGAAGTAAATCGTGCAACATAACGTATAAAAACACTTAACTTAACCAAGTAGATGGTCACTTGATAAGAAAACAACCTTAAAATGAATGTTGTCCACAATGAGTCAAGCTCAAACTTTACAAACATTTAAAATGTCACTTTCGAAAGTGTCAAGGATGAGCTTCGGCTCATTTGCACCAGAATTTAAATAACACCATTATAATGAAGGAATTCAACCAACACACCACCAATTTTACCCAAAGTTGCTTCAACATCATTGTTGGACACATAATCAACCTCCAAGTAACAATTATACAATTAAAAACAAGAATCCACAACATACAACATTCATAAATTACTCCATGTTCATGAATAAGACTTAATAAGGTAAACTCAACATAAAGATTCCATCTTTTTCACTCAAAAGCTTAGATCTCAACATACCCACATACTAATTCACCATTTAAGACATATTTCAAAACAACCATACTACCAACTTCATCATTTACAATATTAATCCAATAAATAATCTCATGACACAATTAAACATGTCAACTAAGCATGATTAAGACGGATTTTTCTCTAATTAACATATGTAAACAACCCATTTAATCCAATTGAACAAACATGTGACAAAAGACTAGAAATTCCTCAAACAACCATAAGACGGTTTCACAAACCAATTTATCTAACAATGAACATGTGAAACATGTAAAGATTCATACTTTAACAAACACAAGAATAAACCATAACATATAAACACATTAAATTGACATAATGTCGAGTAACCCATCACCGTTACCTTTTTGCACTTAAATCCACAAAATACTTGTCTACCTTTCAAGAATCCACTTCCGGGTCAACTAAAACTTCTCCTAAACATAAGAAAACACAAAATAAGACTAAGAATCAAAACTAGAAAAAGGTTACCAAGTGTAAAATGGTTCGATGACTCTTTATAAGGAGGAAAGTCGGACTCTTTCTTACCTAGAAAGATGGAGGGCGATGGGAGGAAGAGATAGACGCGAAAATCACTTGATTTGGACAAGAATTGAGCAAGTTATGGAGTTTTGAAGATTTGTAAGAGGAGAGTATGAAAATGGTGTTTGTGTTTGTGGTGGTGTTCTTTGAAATTGTGAGGAAGGAGGAGGGGTTAGGGTTTCCTCATTATTTTGATGAGGAGGAAGGAGTAGTAGGTGAGTCCATTGGTCATACTAGGCCCAATAAGCAAAATTGAGTCCATATACACTAGAATTTACGTCTCAAGCCCACTACAACTCAAGACGGAGAATATTATTATTATTATCATTATTATCCGACCAAAATATTTATTTTGTATAACTTAAGCTTTAAAAATATAATATTTATAAAAATCATGTTTAATAATGAAATTAATTAAATTAAATAATTTAAAATATAAATAAGACCATAGAATGGTTAATTAAATTATAAATGTCAAAATGGAAAATTCGCGGGTGTTACAGTGGCTCCTGAAGATCACCATCATCTTTTCTTCTTGTGTAAGTACAGTCAGAACTGCTGTGAGTTGGTGTCTACTTGGTGCAGGTTCTGTATTCCTTTGCAGGACAGTGTGGCTTGGTGGGTTGATAAACGGTTCAGGTCACTCTGTTAGAAGAAAGTTCTTGGTATTATCATGGCAGCTCTGATTTACCAGTTATGGATGTGTAGGAATCGTAGTAGAGTGGAACTATCTCTTTCTCGCCCTGAGATGGTTCTTCACCTGGTTCAAAAAGATGTTTCCCTGAGGCTACAATCTTGTAAGTGTAAGATCAAAAATGTTAAGGTTCAACAGTGGGTGAATGCACTTTGTAGTAATTAAGGATTGTTAGTTTATAACTATGCTTTATAATTGTAATGTTTGGAGTTTTTGAGCATTAATGAAAAGTTTACATTTTCCCCAAAAAAAAAAAAGACTTAAACATCTCGACCCGTGATCCGTTTGACCCAAACCTCAAAATGACCAGTTAATTTAGGGTTGAAACCTGCGCGGAACAGGTCGACCCGTTGAGTCCAAGATAAATCGAGAATTTGATTAATATATTAATATTTATATACGTATATTTGCAAAACTAACTAAAAAATTATTAAAAGAAAATATTTCTAAGCCCAAAAATTCTCATTTGTGACGGACATATCCGTCGCAAACTTGCGACGGGTCAAATACAACTCATGTGGGGTAGATGAGACAAAAACAAAGTGCCCAGGGAGTAGCATTCTGTTTTGTCTTATCTACTCACATGATATTACTTGACCCGTCGTAAGTTTATGACGGATATACCTGTCACAAGGGAGACTTGTTGTTCTAAGTCAGGCAATGAATTCACTTTATGATGTATGTAGATTTAGATATTTTTGAATCTATCAAATTTTAAGTATAAGTCAATTCTAAGTTCTTCCCCTTAGGCTTTGTTCTCTTGAATTTAGGCTCCGTTCTTTTGGACATAATTTCAACTCGTTTCAATTTAGTTGATTCGATTGATTTAAATTCATTCACTTGATTGAGTTCAACTTTTGTCTTCACAAATTAACTCTTTACTTCAGTTTAGTTCAAATCCATTAAGTTCAGTTCAGCTCCATTAAATTCACTTTAGATGATCTCGGTCCAAAAGAACATGACCTAAATTTTGCTGAACTTTTTTGAACTAAACTTATAAGATCTGAACTTTTCTGAATGTATAGGATCTAAACTGAACTGAACTTATAAGATCTGAACTTTTTAAAACTGAACTTATAAGAGATAAACTTTTCTAAACTTAATTTATAAAGTCGAAACCAGAACTTAAAAAGATATCCGAAGTTCAAAAGAACAGGGCTTTAAAATAGGATATCCGAAGTGTTTGGATCAGATATCGGATAGTAAAAATATTGATTTTCGGATACGGATATCCAATCCGAAACTCAGTTTAGATCGGATATCTGATCCATGCTCTTTCCAAGTTTAAACCATTTTGATTAATTGCATGGGATACGAGTAGCGTCCAACTTACATTGTACGAAATAGTGGGCCAACTATGGTCGACATAGCAAGTTGTTGATTAAGCTATTGGAGTGCCCGTACGGTACAATCGGGAAGACTCACATGAGAAAAAGCACATTTGTCTATGTTATCATGGTGGCCCCTTTCTTTGTTGCACCATTCACTTAACCGGAGTTGGATATAATTGACACAAGGGTAATTCTAAACTCTTGTAATTTTGAAGTTGTATGAGAACCCCTTTTTTTATTTAAGTTGATTATAAATTAATTTATATCATTCGTAAGGATAAAAAAGGTAAACGTAATTCGAATGATTTTTTAAATAAGAAATTATAAATTAAAAGGATACAAAGAAGGAGATTCTGCTCGTGAAAGTACGTCACTTTAAAATTCCTAAAAGGATTAAAGAATATATTCGTAATGATAATAAATAAAGTCAGAAAAAATCTTATAAAATTGTACACCAATAACACCAAAGAGGAAAAAAGAGACCCAAAACAAATTCAGATTTGTTTAGAAATTCAAAAGGATTCAATACACATTAATCACAAAGATGCATTTCTAATTTTGAAGTTGTATGAATTGTAGATTTGTTGTCTTGTGACTCTCATAGATTCGTCTCACTTATCCCATATTAAATTAGGTAAAACAATTTTTCTTAGGAAAAAAATCAATTAGTTAGGAAATTTGATATTTTTTCTTTATAAATTCGCTCATTTGAAGTTAAATAACCGAAAAGAAACAATCTAGACATAAGATATTAATCTAAATTGAATATTATCACATTTTAAGTGTGTATTTAGACTATATCTTTTTTTTCTTATAAACCAGTTGTTCCGGGTGTAATTCCAGAGCAAGTATCGTTACCACCCGTGGCTTGTAGAATAATGTCTTGAGTTGAACCCTTCTTGCCTTTATCGTTCCTCTCGGCCTCTCCTGCAACAATGAACAGGCGGGGCTTGGCTTTGTGCCAAGCGTACTCACTCCGACGCTCAAGTCAGTAAACTTAAAGGATTAAGCTGTGTTACTTGGCTAGGTATGTATTGTAGAGAGATAAGGAAGATATTACCAGGTGAATAGTGTATTTAGGTTAAGTTGTGGGATCCTCTCCTCAATGAAGGTTGAGGAGTATTTATAGGCTTTCACCTTTTGTCACGTAGTGGCCAAGTGGCCAAGTGGCTAGCGGTGGAAAGATCGATCTACCCCTCGGCGAGGGACCTATGGCGGCCGGCGGGCCATGTTGGCTCACCGTAGGGGTCTTGGATATGAGTACGCGGGTATGTGTCCCATTTGGCGGTTGTCACGCCGAGACCCAGAGCTAACAGCCGATGGGTGCATCGGCTAATTTGTCTAAGTCGTTGACTTCTTGTGGATATCTTTGACCTTGTTCAATATGTTGACTTGGTCGGCGGTGCGAGAATATGCCCCATCAATTTGCCCCAGCGTAGTCATGCCGTGGTATGGGCTCAGATGTACGTTTGAGCGTATATTCTGCGCAAGTAATTTGTAAAAAATGTTCGCATCGGCTCTTCTGCGGCGGCTTCTTTTACCTCGGCCTGGTCTACCCTAGGCCGTACCATATCCCCCCTCCACATGGATGCGTAAAGGGTATCCGATGTGGAAAAGAAGGTGACATTTGGCGAGACCGGGGTTGAGAGTCCGGTTGTTTTTGATTGCCCCACGCCCGCGCTACCTAGCTTGGTTGATCGAGTGGCCGACGGAGAACAGATGCTTGGGGATTTGTTGAGGAAGGTGAATAGGCGGAGAGATATGAATGGGCGTGTTGAAGACGCTTGGTCACTGTTGCATTGATTGACGTCTAACTGTTGCAACGATTGACATCTCGTGGTTGCATGTCCGACACGTGCACGCACGCGATTGGATGACGCTTCATGGGGTTTCGCGATTGGTCCTTCTTTATGGGCTTTTCCCTATAAATAGGGCGATTATTAGTGAAATTGGCCACCAATTTCATTCTCCAAAATTTTTCTTCTCTCTAAACTCTCAAGGGCTTCCTTGTCTTCTAATTTTCAGAGTTATTACTCCGGCGAGTGTTTTTCTTCAAGGTAAACAAACAAATTTCTTCACTTTTTATTTTGTTAAATAATTATTGCTATTATGTCTTCTGACGCCGCCGGACTAGCACCTCTGCGCAGGGGGTTCCCGTTGCGTCTTGATGGGGAGGGATACTAGACGCCATCCCGATAAGGTTTGGGGGCCCTAGGTCTCCTCCTCCCGTAGTCGATCCGCCAATTTTGGAGGAACGGGAGGATGAGGATGACGATCTTTGGTGAGGATGAGAGGACTCCTTCGATGGTGGGAGGCTGTCTATCCGGATCACGGCGAGCCCCGCACGTTGGTCTTGACCGTGTTTGGTCCCATAAGTTCGCCGATTGTTCCGCGAGACATTTTTCGGAGACCATTTCTCCTTTGGTGAGGGGTACAAGATCGTTATCCCTAAGAAGGGTCGGGCGGTCTCTTGCCCTCCTCCACCGGTCACACCCGGCGTGTACCTCGGGCACTGGAGTATGGGTGCGGTTTCCTCACGAATAAATATGTCGTGGCCATCGTCAAAGCCATGAACGTCGCTGTGGCCCAATTACATCCGCTGGCCATGAGGACGATAGTTGGCTTTGTGTGGCTGTCTTTTTAGGGGA
Organism: Silene latifolia; assembly: GCF_048544455.1. Classification (NCBI taxonomy): domain Eukaryota; kingdom Viridiplantae; phylum Streptophyta; class Magnoliopsida; order Caryophyllales; family Caryophyllaceae; genus Silene; species Silene latifolia. The sequence goes on from NC_133533.1 coordinate 84,703,115, forward strand.
GATCCCGACGTCAACTTATTCCGCCGCCTTCATCATCTACGGCCGTCAATTGCTGGTAAGGTGGGGTGGTACAGCGTGCAGATGGAACCTGGCTATGTCTCCGTGAACAAGCTTACTTCTTGCAAAGACTGGCAACGACGATGGGTGTACGTCCAAGTGCCGGAGGACTACCCATTGCCTCGGTCTTTCCAGAGCCCTGTTCACTTACGGTGTGAGAACCGAGAAGAGTATAAGGAGTGTATCTCCCGGGGTAAGGCAAAGATGGATGCTTCGTCGGTCCCTCTTTGCGGATGAGCGTGGGCGATCTGGCTGTTCGATCTTTGGGAAGGGATGGATGCCCCCGACTCAGATTATTCTCCAAGATGAACTGCTTTGCTGCGTCGGCCTCATACCGGCCCTCAACCAGGGTGAGTGGGGTCGGTGTGAGGCCCATTTTTGCCTGCTATGTTTCTGTTTTGGAGCTTTGTTTTACTTCTTTTATGTAACCTTTGTTTGATTTCTTGTAGACCGGTTTGGCCAGGATCTGTCTGAGAAGACCTTGCAGAGGTTAGGGCTTGACAAGGACAGGAAGGTCGTTGATCAGCATCCTACGGCTGACTTGCGTGATCGTAGACCGTCTCCCAACGAACTCATGGATAAACAGTGAAGTCATTTGGACATTGCGCGCCCGAGCAAGGGTTCTCGGGGGCGTGCCAAAGAGAACAAAGAAGGCCGCGTCCAGGTTGGCGGCGGCGTCTGTGCCAGTTCCCTCTTCGACCCCAGTGGTTCAGGAGTCTGTGGAGGTCATCGAAGTCGCTGATGGGGCGGTGACCGTTGCTAAGGCCTTTTCTTCTCCTTTGAAGAGAAAAGAGCCTCCGTCTGCTTCCATCGTTGCCGGGGAGAAGACTGACTCAGCCGGCCCTCGAACGAAGAGGGTCCGAAATGGTACGGATCTAACTTGTGGTTCGGATTTAGCTGGTTCGTTGGACATCCCAGACGAGAAGCTTTACGATGTGTCAATGCATGGTGACATGGATGCTCTGTGTAAATTTTTTGTAGATCCTCCCTCGGCAGCCGCCGTTCTCACTGAACGGCAATTGGGGAAGCAGCCTGAGAAGGCTATTGAGAAGGCGGATGACAGAAATGTCATCGTTGACTCCTCGGCTCAGAAGATTCCTCCCTCCGAGCTTGTGGCAGAGGGTGTGAAATTATATAAGAGGATGGCCAAGTGGACCCAACAAGCCGACTCCTACATCTTGGAGGAGGAGAAGACCATGGGCCAAGCTGCGCCAGCGATCGCGAAGCTCAAACTTGATCTCTGCCGCAAGGGGGAAGCGCGAAGGCTAAAGCGGATCTCTTTCTTTGCCGGTCGGCGCGTGAGAGAAATTGAGAAGGCTGCTAGGGGCCGAGAGGGCCAAAGTGGAGGAAGGCGATGCCGCCTTGCCAAGATGATGGGGGAGCGGGACAGTACAAGGATGCTTATGACACCGTGGCGCAAGGAGAAAAGTGGAAGGATCATTCCACAACCGGGCGGAGGCGCTCGGGGACGCGCAGCGCCCTTGCTCAAAAGGAGAAGGATATTGAAATGCTTCAAGATGTTCTTCTCCCTAAAATGTGCGCTTGATTACGGGACCGGGCCGAGGAGGCGGCCAGGGAGGCAATAAAAAGACTCGTCCCCGAGGGCTCTTTCCCGTGGGATAAATTTGACCAGCTTTTGGACGAGATAGCTGATGCTGCGGAGGTAGAGGCTGCAGAGAAGGCGGAGACAGTGAAGGCGGCTCAGATAGCTGAGGCCAAGGCGACCTATGATGCGAAGGTGAAGGAGGGTGAGAGGCTAAAGTTACTTGAAAATGTTGAGCCTTCCTCAAAGCCGGCCACCGAAGATGCTGCTGCCACTGACGGAGGGCAGCAACAGGCATAGGGAGACGGGCGGTCGTCACCAGACTCACCCGGCGTCTCGGATAGCTTTAGCTGTTCGGGGGCCAATTATTGAGCCTTCTCTCCCTGCCATCTTTTTGGCGCTTCAAATCCCAAGTCTGTAACCTTTTGTTTTTTTGTTTCCTCGCTTTTTGTAAAGCTTTGGTAGGTAGAGTTTAGGCTATCCTTATGGGGACGGCCGTCGTCTGTACTCTCCTTGCAATCATCTTTAATAAAGTTTTATCTTTTTGGTCCTCGGCTTTGCGGGACTCGATCACGATCCTTTACTTGTCTCCTTGCGTTATTAATTGAGTGCCCTCGTTTTTACCGTTTCGTCGGCATGGCCGAAGTCGGTTAGGATGCACATCTCAATAGCGTAACGTCTTTAGCATTTCTTCTAGCGTATCGGTCATTGTGTCCCCGTCGCTCTCGGCTAAGGCCGAGGTAATCGGGGTTATGGCTCGATAGCAATTCTTCTAGCGTATCGGTCATTGTGTCCCCGTCGCTCTCGGCTAAGGCCGAGGTAATCGGGGTTATGGCTCGATAGCAATTCTTCTAGCATATCGGTCATTGTGTCCCCGTCGCTCTCGGCTAAGGCCGAGGTAATCGGGGTTATGGCTCGATAGCAATTCTTCTAGCGTATCGGTCATTGTGTCCCCGTCGCTCTCGGCTAAGGCCGAGGTAATCGGGGTTATGGCTCGATAGCAATTCTTCTAGCGTATCGGTCATTGTGTCCCCGTCGCTCTCGGCTAAGGCCGAGGTAATCGGGGTTATGGCTCGATAGCAATTCTTCTAGCGTATCGGTCATTGTGTCCCCGTCTCTCTCGGCTAAGGCCGAGGTAATCGGGGTTATGGCTCGATAGCAATTCTTTAGCGTATCGGTCATTGTGTCCCCGTCGCTCTCGGCTAAGGCCGAGGTAATCGGGGTTATGGCTCGATAGCGATTCTTCTAGCGTATCGGTCATTGTGTCCCCGTCGCTCTCGGCTAAGGCCGAGGTAATCGGGGTTATGGCTCGATAGCGATTCTTCTAGCGTATCGGTCATTGTGTCCCCGTCGCTCTCGGCCAAGGCCGAGGTAATCGGGGTTATGGCTCGATAGCAATTCTTCTAGCGTATCGGTCATTGTGTCCCCGTCGCTCTCGGCTAAGGCCGAGGTAATCGGGGTTATGGCTCGATAGCAATTCTTCTTTGAGTTCTGCTCGGTGGCAATTTGTGGAGGGGACAAACACTTTGATGGAAAACTTGGGCGATTCATTTGTTTGTTATGATCGTGCGTTGGGGTGTCCACAATGGGTCTGGACACCTCCGCCGCTATACAAAGTATTTTCTCAAGTTATCGGTGTTCCAATGGCTCATCAAAGGCACACCTCCCATGTTTGTCAGCCGGTATGTACCCGGCCTCATCTCTTCGACCACTTTGTAGGGACCCTCCCAGTTGGCCGTCAGTTTACCATGAATATTTCCTTTGTTGGTGGCGGCCGACTTCCTTAGGACTAGGTCTCCTATTTTTAAGTCCCTTTTGTGGACTCTTCGGTTGTAGGCTCTCTTCATCCGGTTTTGATATACGACCAAGTTGAGGCGTGCTGTATTTCGGCTTTCTTCAACCAGGTCTAGGGAGGCTCTCAGGCCTTCCTCGTTTTCAAGCCCCAGGTTAAAGGTAGCCGTTACGAATGTTGGTACCGCCATTTTGCTTCAATTGGTAGGACGCCGGAACCGTAGACTAGGTGGAAGGGGGTGTACCCGTTGCTTCTTTCTCCGTGGTTCGAAGGGACCACGGGACGCCGGGTAGTTCATCGGCCCACCTTCCCTTAAGGTCTTCAATTGTCTTCTTCAAACCGTTGAGGATTGTTTTGTTGGTCGCCTCACTTTGCCTGTTGCTGTGGGTGGCAGACGGAGGAATACGCAAACTTGATTCCAAGCTCTTCTAACCAGTTCATTATTAGGTCGCTCCGAAACTCTCGGCCGTGGTCAAATACCATAACTTGGGGTAATCCGAAGCGAGTTATAACATTTTCCCAGATTACCTTTCGACGGGCTTTGTGGTCTTGGCATGCATGCTACGGCTTCAACCCATTTGGTGAAGTAATCAACGGCGACGATTAAGAACTTCCTTCCTCCGGAGGCCGTTGGGAACGGCCCTAGCATGTCCATCCCCATGTGCGAAAGGAAGGGGACTAAGCACCGGTTGTAGGTCCCTGGAGGGAGCGTGTATCACCGGGGCATGCATCGACGGTTCGTGCACTTCTTGGTCTTCGTTACGGAATCTTGAAGCATGGTGGGCGAAGTAGCCAGCTCGGAGAGCTTTGTGGGCTAGTGTTCTTGCCCCCATGTGATGTCCACAGATGCCTTCGTGAATCTCTGTCGATATCGATTCTGCGTGGTGGACCGACACACTTCAAGAGTGGTCTTATTACGGATCTTCGTACGGTTCCCCTTCGAACACCAAGTACTGGCGGCGATCCTTTTTATTTTGGCCGAGGGATTACGGCCCTCCCGGCAATTCACTGTAAGCTTGTATTTCATTATCGGAGTCATCCATGTTGTCTCGGTCTCTATGTTACCCACCATGCCGACGGTCTCAGTGATGCTTTTCGCATTCTCGATATCTACCAAAGCACGGTTGGTGACATTCTTGATGGTTGAGTGGCGGTTTGGAGAGAGCGTCGGCCCGGTTGTTCTCGGATGCGGGAACGCACTTTGGATTTGGAAAGATTTCAACTTTGCTATGTCGGCTTTTACCCTCTCTAGGTACCTTACCATTCCGTCGTCCCGAGCCTCAAACTCCCTCTGATTTGGTTAGTAACCAACAGTGAGTCTATCTTCAACACAATGTGTTCGCTCGTGACCCTAGCTAGCTCGATTAGGTTATCACCGCCTCGTATTCGGATTCGTTGTTCGAGGCCGAGAAGATGAATTTCAAGGCGTACTCAAACTCGTCCCCGTTTGGGCTGATGATAAGGATGCGGCTCTGAGTGTTCGTCGTGGAGGAGTCGGTGTAAACCTCCCATACACCGGGTTTGGCTCTTCTTGATATGTGCATTCGGCCGGGGAAATGCAAGTGCTTGCCCCTTTATCGAAGGCCTTGGTTTGTATTGAATGCCGAAACCGGAGAGTTCCACGCCCATTTGATGAGCTCTGCCGGATTGTTCGAATTTTTCCAAAGCTTTCTCAACGGTGATCGGTTAGGACCGTCACGGGGTGTGCGTCGAAGTAAGGTTTTAACTTCCTTGTGGCAACGACGACGGCGAAGGCTGCTTTTTCAATTAGTGGGTAATTTCTCTCGGCGGCAAACGGTGTATGGGTGACAAAGTAGATTGGGTGTTCTTGTTTGTCTTCTTCCCGATGATCACGGCAATGACCGTGGCCGAGGTAAGCTGCTATGTATAGGTATAGCGTCTCCCCAAGATCGGCTGGACGAGTTGGGAGAGTCGAAGATGAGCTTTCAGTTGCTTGAAAGCCGTGCTCTGTTCCTCCCCCCAGCTGAAGTCTTTATTTCCTTTCAACACTTTGAAGAATGGGGTGCTCTTGTCGGCTGACCGAGAGATGAAACGGGCGAGAGCCGCCATTCTCCCGGTCAGCATCATAACCTCTTTTCGATTCCTTGGTTCTGGCAGGTCTAGGATTGCTCGGACTTTGTCTGGATTGGCATCTATGCCCTCGGCGACAAGTACACCTAGGAATTTACTGCCCGGACACCGAAGTTGCATTTCATTGGGTTGAGCTTCATCTTGTATTTCCTTAGTGAACAAAATGTCTCGTGTAAATCGGCCAGATGCTCGCTGTCGGACTTGCTTTTTACAATAGCATCGTCGACGTAAGCCTCAATGTTTCGTCCTTTTTGGTTTTGGAACACTTTGTCCACCAGCCTCGTGTACGTTGCTCCGGCGTTCTTCAAACCAAACGGCATCATTTTGTACATGTATGTGCCGTTGGCGGTGATAAATGCGCATTTAGGCATGTCTTCCTCGGCCATAAACACTTGGTGATACCCTGAGAAGGCGTCCAGCAGGCTCAGCATGGTGTAGCCCGCCGTGGCGTCGATTAAACTATCTATTCGAGGCAAGGGATAACAATCTTTGGGGCATGCTTTATTAAGGTTGGTAAAATCTACACACATTCTCCATGCCCCCGATGACTTCTTCACCATTACCACATTGGCTAACCACTCAGGATAAGTACAAGGCATGATGAAACCTGCAGCTAGTAATTTATCTACTTCGGCTTTGATGGCCTCGTCCTTCTCGGCCGAGGAGTTCCTCATTCTTTGTTTGACTGGGCGAGCGGTGGAGAGTACGTTCAGCTTGTGAACAATCACGTCCCGACTCACGCCTGGCATCTCGGCCGCTGAGTATGCGAAAACATCTTTATTCTTCCTCAGCAGGTCCAGGAGGTCGGCTCTGAATTTTGGTTCCAGGTTGACACCGACGGTTACGGTGCGACCCGGATCAATCTCTACCTCCTCGATCTCCGCTCCTTCGACCATGCCGATGGTCCGGTCGTTTCCGGATCTGGGGGTGTACTGTATCCGGAAGGATTTTAGTTCTGAAGCGACAGCTCTCACCCTCACCAGATACCTTATCGTCTCGTAGTCTTGGGCTTCGTACTCTCCTCTGATCTGTTTGGTCACTAAGAGTGAATCTGTCTTCACCATGATACGATCTGCCCCGGCGGTTTTAGCTAGCTCAACTCCGGTTATCACCGCCTCGTACTTGGATTCATTGTTTGAGGCCAATGAGGTAAGCTTCAAGGCGTGCTCAAACACGTCTCCGTTTGGGCTGATAATAACGATGTCGGCCTTCGAGCTATTCGTCGTGGAGGGGCCATTAGCGTAAACCTCCCATAAATCGGGATCCTCCTCGTTCTTCGAGACGAGCTTATGCGCCTCCCCTCGGTCCGAGACATATATCAATGTCAGGGCCCGGATGGATATCACAGCGTCGATTTCGCTCAAAGTGACCCGACCTATGAGAACGTTGTAGGCGGACGTGCCGTCGATGACTACGAATTCAGACATAACATTCTTGGCTGCACCTCCCTCGCCGAACCTCACCGGCAATCTGACTGACCCCAGGGGTACGGACCGGCCCCAGAAAAGTCGTACAACGGGTTGGTGCAGGGGCTCAAATCTTCGACCCTCAGACCGAGGCTGAGAAAGCATTCTCTGTACATGACGTTCGTGTAGGCGCCTGTGTCAATCAGGCACCTCTTCACCAAGTGGTTGGCTATGTCCAGGCGGACTGTAAGTGGGTCGCTATGAAGAGCGATGACTCCCTCGTAGTCCTCCTGTCCGATGGTCATATCGGGGATGTTGGGAGCGGGGGTGGCTGTGTCGGGCACAAAGTTGATGGCCAGATAAGGTTCATCCAGGTGCCGTTTGTGCCCATGAGCGGACCCACCGCTCTCGTTGTCCCTGATGACGACATTGACTACTCCTACTCGCTCAGAAACGGACTTGCTATTTGATCCGCCGACATCGGTTTTGGCCTCGGCAACATATTTGCCGAGGCACCCCTTCCGGATCAGTTCTTCAATGGCATCCTTCAGATGTCGGCAATCGTTGGTTAAGTGTCCGGTGTGGTCGTGGTACTCACAGTACTGGCTCGTGTCACCGTCACTCCTCGGCCTAGGGGGTCTTTCCCACTTCTGGCCCTCGTTCTTGCTCAAAGCGAAGACCTCGGCGGCCGAGACGACTAGGGGGGTGTGATCATCGTACCGTTTTTTGTAGTACGTTCCCGAGCTCCCCCCGGCATCCGCCGAGCTCTGTTTCCTGGCAGACTTGTCACGCCGTGACCTATTATTCTCACGGCGTCTTTCCTCGGACCGTGACCTGTTAATGTCACGGCGTCTTTCATCCGGGTTGTCCTCCCGGCGGCTCTTCTTTTCTGAGTACTCGGCCTCGTTGGGGCCTACCCAAGTCTTGTGATAGTCCTCTACCTTGATGGCTTGGTCGGCCGTTTTACGGCGGCGTCAAGCCAGTGCCTCCGCACTTGATGAGCTCATTTTTAAATCTCCCCTTGGGAGGCCCTTCATCGTGCGAAGGCCGCGATTCGGGATTGATTTCTCGAATCTCTTTGGACCTTTCCGTCGAATCTCTTCACATAGCTTCGTAGAGACTCGCCTCCCTCCTGTTTGATAGTTAGGAGGTCCGATGTCTCCACGGCCCTTCTCTTGTTGCAAGAGTACTGGGCTAGAAAGGCGTCCCTTAGGTCGGCGTAATAGTATACCGTGCCGTCGGGAAGCCCCTTGTACCAACTTTGAGCCATTCCATGCAGAGTTGTTGGGAAAACTCGGCACTGGACCTCGTCTGGGCCGCTCCCATACCGACATGTAAGACTCGAAAGCCTCGGCGTGGTCGGGGTGGATCGCTATCTCCCTTGTATGATAGAGGTGGCAACTTGAGCTTAGTTGGCACTTTGGACTTATAGGGACGAGGCGGCGAGGGAAATTTGTCGACCACGTGTCGATCGACACGCGGCGATCGGCTCCTCGCATTCCTAATCCGGCTCCTCTCCTCGTAGCGGGAAGGACTCCTTCTTCGACTTGGACTTCTCCTCTAACTCTGCTGAGTCGGACTCCTCTGGCTCCTTTGGGGTAAGCCTCGTTCGTGCTGCGGGGACGCTGTCCTCCCATGAGTGCGGGGAGGACTTAGGTCTACCGCGCCCACTTTGGGCTCCCGGCGACTTGACCGGGTCGACTTCTCCTAGTGCTCTGTTCAAATTTCTCGGAGTCACGTTTTGGGCCCTGGTCTCTTGGACGGTTTCCGCCGCTCTTGTCGGCGTGACAGTGTGAGCGGGCTATTGCGATTAGGTCCGGGGAGCATTTTCGGTTTTGCTACGTCAACCACATGTCCCGTGATGGTGACCTGGTTGGTTGTGGCGGCGTGTCGGGTATTATTGGCATCCGAACTCGGTTGGATTACTCCACGGTGGAGGGCTGTACGACTCCAGAATTGTTGAAAGTATCATCTTGGTAGAATGCGGTTTCGTCGGTCACGACTGCGTCTTGTTGTTTCGACATTTTCTTTAGCTTTTTGGGTGGGTTTTTGTTTTTTGTTTTTTGTTTTTTTTTTTTTGTTTGGGAATGAATGTGACTAGCTTCTAGTGTCATTCCCCACAGACGGCGCCAATTGTTCCGGGTGTAATTCCAGAGCAAGTATCGTTACCACCCGTGGCTTGTAGAATAATGTCTTGAGTTGAACCCTTCTTGCCTTTATCGTTCCTCTCGGCCTCTCCTGCAACAATGAACGCAGGCGAGGGCTTGGCTTTGTGCCAAGCGTACTCACTCCGACGCTCAAGTCAGTAAACTTAAAGGATTAAGCTGTGTTACTTGGCTAGGTATGTATTGTAGAGAGATAAGGAAGATATTACCAGGTGAATAGTGTATTTAGGTTAAGTTGTGGGATCCTCTCCTCAATGAAGGTTGAGGAGTATTTATAGGCTTTCACCTTTTGTCACGTAGTGGCCAAGTGGCCAAGTGGCTAGCAGGTGGAAAGACTGATCTACCCCTCGGCCGAGGGACCTATGGCAGGCCGGCGGGCCATGTTGGCTCACCGTCGAGGGGTCTTGGATATGAGTACGCGGGTATGTGTCCCTGGCCGGGTTGTCACGCCGAGACCCAGCTAACAGCCGATGGGTCGCATCGGCTAGGGCATTTTGTCTAAGTCGTTGACTTGCTGTGGATATCTTTGACCTTGTTCAATATGTTGACTTGGTCAGCGGTGCAGAATATGCCCCATCACCAGTTTTATAATTTTTTTTATAAGATAATCTTTTACACAAATTCTCATTGAAGACGAGCACTATCCATCACAAGCTGAAGACGGATAGTGCCCCTCTCACAATATGCAAGTGGCACTATCCATGGGGTTCTCTATTTCTCCCCCACTTGCCCTTCCACTTGCCTTATTGTGAGAGGGACACTATCCGTCACAAGCTTGTGGCGGATAGTGTCCGTCACAAGCAAGACGCTTTGAATCTTTTAATTACTAGAACAACAAAGTCATGTCCTTTTTTACTTAATTTCGACTCATTTTATTTCAGTTCAACTCTATTTAGTTTAGGGCAAAATTATTGGTAGTGTTGATACAAGATCCACTCAAGACTACCAATAATCTATCCTAATCTTGACAAAGTCTTAAGTTGAGTCTCAACTTAAGACTTTGGGTGAGTCTTGACCCCACTTTGAAGGAAAATTATCCAATGAGTGGACAACATGTGTCTTTTCTTTTTGTAAAAAAAAAAAATAGAACTGAAGTGAAAAAGTAGAGTCTAAGGTGAGTCTGACGGATAATGTATAAAGTCTGAGGTGAGTCTAAAATGAGTGAATAATAAAAAAACAATAAAAGTTAGTAAAAAGCTGATGTGACATAGTCTAACTGATAATCTTACCCTTAGTTTAGTTTAGTTTCAGCTTCATTCAGTACACTTCAACTTATATGTTCACAAATTAACTTTTACTTTAATTCAGCTTAGTCCAACTTAGCTTCATTCAGTTCGGTTCAACTTATGTCTTCCTAATTTAACTTTTACTTGAATTCAGCTTAACTCTTTTCAGTTTACTTCAGTTCAGCACCAACCGAAAAAACAGGGTCTAGACTAGATAAAAGAACCAAGAAAAAAAACCCTCTCAAAAAATCCCCCAAAAAAATCCCAAAAAAACCTCCCCTCTCCCGCTGGCGGCCTCACCGCATATCCCTAGGTCGCCGGCGAGAGGCCTTTATACTCTTCTTTCGCTTGTCTGAGTCTATCCCTCTTTTTCTTTTTTAGATCAACGGTCCGATTGATCGTCCGATTGATCATCCGATTGATCGTAAACTCCGTATGTTCATAAGAACCGCTTGATCCTTTGTAAAATTAGTGCTTTGGATATCCCTGTTTGGGATTTCCCTACCTTAGTTTGTTTCGACCATGTCTTCAGAAGCTGGTGCGGAATTTCTTTGCTGTTTTGTTTTTGTCCATGGTAGTGCTCCATTGGTGGATGATGATGCTGATTTTCATAAAGCCCTTTCCCACGTGGATTCTTCTCCTCTTTCTAAAATTAATGCCCTTAAAGACTTTTGGTAATAACCTTTTTCGTCAGCATCAATTTGATTTTGCGGGTGACTGCTACGATAAAGCATGTCGCCTATTGTGTTATGCTCTCATTGACAGAATGGATCGTGATTTGCAATCATCTATAACACTGGTTGTTTCTTTGTCCCTTAATTTAGCTGCTCGTGCTAATAAGCTTCACGCGTTTGAAGGGACTCTTATAATCTGTTCTATGGTTTTAAATTTCTTCCCTCGCAATGTTAAAGCTCTTTTCCGTACTACTGTAGCTCTTAGAGGTTTGAATAGATTTTCAGAAGCAAAGTGTGCTTTGGAGATGGCAAGTTTAATAGAACCGCATAATAGGGATATTATTGGAGAGTTAGAGGAAGTTAGGAAATCTCTTGTTACTGATCAGCGCGTTGTCGTGGATTTGAACACAAGTGATGTTCACCATGGGATAGATTTAGTTTCTTCTTCCTGTTTACAGGAAGTTGATGGGGTTTCAAGTTCTACTGCCGACACTACAAGTTGTTCATCGTTGATGTCGGGTTCTAGTGATGATGTTGCACCGTCTTTAGATAATATGGAGTTGGGTAGTACCGGTTGTGATAGTAATGAAGTTTGCTGTATCACTGACATTAATGTCGCCATGGATCCTTGTTCCAATGAGGATCAAGGGGATCAGTTTTTCTCTTTCAAGAAACGTGGCGGAGGTCATTCCAACCTTAGGATTGACTCCAACTCTTATAAAAACCTTCTTGAAGGTAAGACAATTCATGTTCACTAGCAAAAGTTTTTAAATACAATGACTGTTCGTGTTCACAACCTTTCTCAAAAGAAAACTTTGACGAGAACTCCCCATGAAGAATTTTCAAGGGAAGCAGTAGTTCCCCTCTTAGGTCCTTCTTCCTTCCGAGAAGCATAGTACGATTCCAAATCTTGCGATATCGGAGAATGTCGTGTTGGTGAAAGAGGAGGCTATATTTCATATCAATAAGAAGAAACGTCTATCGTCCTATTCTTCTTCTGTTAGCACAGTTTCCATGGTTCAGTTTGAATTTACGGCAACTAAAGAGCTTTTAAGCAAGAAATGCAGCTGCAGGGTGAAGCATTGTCGTGATCAAATGTCACCTGCTCTTTTGGTAATTTGAAGAAACGATCTTTGGTATCGTCGAGCTTTTATCTTCTTTTTGCAGGTACACTAAGACGGTTGCAGAAGGCAAGGGGAATAAAAGAAATGACGCTCACATGATTCAGTTCGATAACCATTACCATCCACCTATCAAGAAACGTCGTCTATCGTCTTCATCTTGTTCCATTTCTAGTTTTACCGAGGTTTCATGGGTTTCACGTTGCTTAGGGCCCTCTAGTGGCCCTGTTTTTATTCTCTAGTTGGCTTTATAACAGACTTGAATGTAGTTTCCGTTTTGTTTTATAATAGTAGTACATCGTTGTCTAAAAAAAAGATAAAAGAACCAAGTAATTACTTTCACAAGAATAATTACATAACACAACATAATAATTTTACAATAATTCTAGTGTTTTACTTAAAAAAATCTGTTTACATAATTATTAGAGTTATCAATTTTGTTAAATTTTAATAAAAATGATGGTACAAGAAGTGACAGCTGATAGCATCATCTCCTTCCTTCGTTCTTCCAAAGTACATCCATTTTCCCCTAATTTACCCTTTTCTTCCTCTTCTTCTTCACTCATTCTCCAGATCTTGTTATCATTTCTTCTTAAATTCCCAATTATTCCCTTCATTTTTCTTCCTCTTATTACATAGATCATACCAATATAAATTTCCCTCTTTTCCTTATAATTCTACCCTTTGTTCCTCTTAATTTTAATTATCAGAAATGTTTACTATTATGAATTAAAGGTCAGTTCTTTGTTATAAATATGTGGGTGTAATGATTTTTTTGCTATTTATTTATTTATTTATTTTAATTTCACTTTTGCTAAGATATAGAGATTGTTATGTTTATGAATCCTGTATGTTCGCCCTTGATACTTTTATTGGTTATTTTTAGAATTGTTAAATAGATAGGTCTCCATCTTTGTGTGACTCCATTTTTAGCAAATTTCATGGTATTTGATTATTGGGTTGGACCTTCCATTTATGTATGACAAGAAAAAGGTCATTAAACTTTTATCAATGATTTTGCTAATTTAATAATGATTGAGAAAAATTTGGTAATAATTTCTGATGGGTATATGGTTATGAATTTTCAGTGTTGGTGAACAAGAAGCTGAGATTGATAATCTGTGATTAAAGGGTAGTTTAGTGTTAGTTTAAGGGATGGAGGAGCTGGGACTGGGAACTCAAGTAGCAGCACCCTTGTTTATACACCAGAATATGGCCGGTCGACTTTTCGAGGGGGGTTTGATTGGGCAAAAGAGAGGTTATGGTTATAATACTCCTACTACTTATCAAAAGCAGCAACATTCACAAGTAGAGAGAACTAGGGATGGATGGGACCCCAAACAATGGGAATGGGATAGTGCCCGGTTTGTGGCGAGGGCTAGACCTCTGGTACCAGAGGTACTTGGCCTCGGTACCCCTAATGTGGGCCCTTTGGATAATAGTGAGGTGAGTGTTGTCGACCCGGTTTTACAGGCTTCTACTGCGTCGTGGAGCAGCACCTCACATGATGAGGGTGGGCAGAATGGTAATTGCCCTCAGTTGCAGCTTGGAAGCGCTCACGTGAGCTCAAATAAGACTAGTGGTGAGGAGCCTGTTACTTCTTTGAGACCGAACAAGAAGGTTCGGTCTGGATCTCCTGGTAATGCTGGGACCTATCCTGTTTGTCAGGTGGATTGTTGTGAAGAAGATCTCTCGAAAGCAAAGGATTATCATAGAAGGCATAAGGTTTGTGAACTCCATAGCAAGGCCACCAAAGCTATTGTAGGGAAACAGATGCAGAGGTTCTGCCAGCAGTGTAGCAGGTGTTTACCTTTTTTTTTTTCTTGGTTGCGACGAGTCTTTTTCTTCCGAAGTATTCCCTCTAGATTATGATGGAATAAAGCAAAATGACCCCTGCATTTCTTTTTGTTGTGTAGTAGCATTCATGCGATGCAAATGTTCACTTCTCGACGCAAATTTTTTTATAGGTCATTTTGAAACAGACTTTGTTGGTTGTTAAAGCAAGGGTAAGGCTGCGTACATCCAACCCCGGCCTTACCCCGCTATTTGTAGGAGAATTTGAAGCTGTGGAAGTGTTGTTATTTTAGATGTCATTACCATTGTTTTCTGTGTTATCACATTTGTTTTTAATTTGTCTTGCTAAGGTTTCATCCACTTGCTGAGTTTGACGAGGGAAAAAGAAGTTGCCGAAGAAGACTTGCTGGTCATAATCGTCGGAGAAGGAAAACTCAACCAGAAGAAGCCATACCGCCGGTCGTGCATCCGACTGCCATCAGTAGCACTGGGAATGGAAATTTAGATATTGTCAACTTGTTGACAGTTTTAGCCCGTGGTCAAGGTGTGATTTTTGTGTTTGTAAGCAAAATTGTATCTACGGAGTATTTCTTTTGGTCTCTGCCACAATTTAATTCTTATCCTGACAAAATATAGGGATTGCTGACAAGAATGTTCCCAATTACCCATCTATGCCTGACAAAAGTCAGCTGATCGAAATACTGAGTAAGTTAAACAATGTGTTACCTCGGCCAACTGATCTTCCGCCATCCCCTGCTGTTACTTCGGGCCCATCCAAGAACATTTTCGAGCAAACCGCTTTTTGTGGAAACAAAGCAGGTCAAAACAATATGGGTCAAAACATGCACTCTTTAGGGGGAGGAGAGAGAAGCAGCTCTAGCTATCAATCCCCAACTGAGGATTCAGATGGTCAATTGCATGACACTAGAATAATTCTACCACTGCAGCTGTTTAGTTCATCACCTGGGAACGATAGCCCGCGGAATGTAGTTTCATCAAACAAGTTTTTCTCTTCCAATAGCTGTAGTCCCTCTGATGAGAGGTCTCATTCATCATCTACTCCTATCACTAGAACGTTATTCCCGTTAGAAACTACCTCGGAAATTGATAAGGCTGACAGAATGTCAATTTGCGAAGAAACCAACGTGAATGTTGAAGCATGCCAGGCTGGAACTTTTGCCTCTGGAGTGACTCTGGAACTCTTTGGTCGGGGAAATATGGCCGCCGGTAATAAGTTGCAGAGTTTACCAAATCAGGCAGGATACTCTTCATCTGGTTCTGATCATTCTCCACCAAGTTTCAACTCGGATCCTCAGGTATTGTTAATTCAAGTTTGAGTTTTTTTTAGCCTTTTTCTTTTATAATGGAGTCAAAACTCGCTATTATTTGGTTATTGATTATGATGGAATAAACTAAATTGACGCTTTTTGTTGTGAAGTAGTCATTCTATGCAATTTTAATTACGGGTCATTTGGAAACAACCTCTTCTTTGTGTTGTAAACACAGAACTACAGAAGTAGTGTTGCTTTCATCCGACCTATCAAGCTTCCTTTACCGTGATCTATGGGAGTCCTTGAGGCACTGGGTTAATTTTGTTATAATTCTCTTTGAACCTATAAATTTGAAGTTTTGTCGATTGTGGAACCTGACTTACTTTTTTGTTTTTCTGTGTACTTATTCATGAAATGCTAAGAAGGACCGAACGGGCCGAATAATGTTCAAACTATTTGATAAGGATCCTGGTCATTTTCCTGGAGCACTGCGCACACAGGTGTGAAATTAGCAAAATGGCATTGATTGTCCGTGGTTCTGATTGATCAATTATACCTTACAATTTCTATTGTTATGCAATTTGCAGATATGTAATTGGCTTTCTAACAGTCCAACAGAGATGGAGAGTTTCATCAGACCCGGTTGTGTAGTTCTATCAGTTTATGTGTCTATGCCATCAGCTGCCTGGGAAAAGGTGATTCTTCTACTAAGATGTAGCAGTGTAACACACCCTCAAAGTGATAGCGTGCTGTGGGATGACACCTAGTTTTAATACCACTATATTCATAAAGAATATTATACTATCGCGAGGGTCATATTATATTGATATACTCACTTTGTCTTGGTCATTTAAATTTTAAAATACAGAAATTTGTTCATCGTCATTAGTCGCCGCATGACGGAATTTTGTTCTCCTATTTTTATTGATCCTTTCTGTTTCATTTTTAAATATTTCAGCTCGAAGAGAACTTTTCTCAGCAACTTGCTAACTTAGTTCAAAATTCTGATGCTGAGTTTTGGAGAAATGGAAGGTTTTCAGTGAACATTGGCAGGCAGTTAGCTTTCCACAAGGGAGGTGAGTGAAGGCTCAGCTATTTTATGCAAGAAAGCTTTGAGACAATTCTTTTTTTATATTCATTGCTGTAATCTTTTTTTTATTTTTTATTTTGTTTTATTTTTTTTTATTTTTTATCTCATTCATTTGAGGGTGTTGTTCTTCTCTCTGACACCCTCAAATGAATACAACAACAAACAACATTTTGGGATTAAGGCTCTGATGTTGTTGTTGTTGTATTCATTTGAGGTTGTCAGAGAGAACAAAGTGATTTTATGTACTGTATGTTATTGATCATTTTCTCTATATTTCCTACACATTAGTGAATTATTTGCTTTTTGGTCCTCAGGAAAATTTAATTTTTGCAAGCCTTGGAGTATACCAAATTCTCCTGAGATGGTCATGGTTTCACCTTTGGCTGTTGTGAGTGGACAAACCACTTCTCTTGTGATAAGAGGCAGGAATTTAACTTCCACTGGTACCAAGTAAGTGAACTTTGTTATTTATGCATATGGTTGCTACACCCTTAAAATTCTTTCTTATTTGCTCAATTTTTGAAATCCCTTATGAATTCGAAACTTCACCAGGATACACTGCACATACATGGGTGGGTACTCATCTAAGGAAGTCTCGGGATCAACCTATCAAGGATGCACTTATGATGAAATCAGATTGGGTGACTTTAGGGTGCATGCTGCTACTTCTACTCTTGGGCGTTGTTTTATTGAGGTATCAGCGTTGATTCTCTTTTCTGTGTTTAATTAATGTTATTTGTTTGCACCATGTGTGTAGTCCGTATTCGAGATGGGTAGGATCAGTAGGGCAGCAAAGCTTACTTTTTTGAGTTTGACGGCGCTGCATTTTAGGGAATCGAATGGAAATTTCTGGTTAAACTAGATTACTCCCTCACTAATTGATCTAAGTGCTCAGGTGTTACTTTTCATGTTTATGTGATTATGCCACACAAACATCAGTACTAAATCCATGCATTTTCTGCTTCTTTTCTCAGGTAGAAAATGGTGTCAGAGGTAATAGCTTCCCCATTATAATAGCAGATGCTAAGATATGTCAGGAACTGAGGCTCCTTGAACAAGAATTTGACAAAGAAGCGAAACCAGATAGTGTCATCATCGGAGAACCGTTCACGAATATATCAAGCCCCGGTTCGCATGAAGAAATCTTGTGTTTCTTAAATGAACTTGGGTGGCTTTTCCAGAGGCAGAGTTCTTCTGACGTTGGCACTCATGATTTTTCCCCTCGTCGATATCAATACCTCTTGACTTTTTCCATTGAAAGAGATTACTGTGCTTTGGTCAAAACACTTTTGGATATATTTACTGAAAAGGATTATAGAACAGATGGATTATCCTCGGAATGCCTAGACGCTCTCGAGAAGACAAACCTCTTGCACCGCGCAGTTAAGAAGAGGTCTAAAAGAATGGTGGACATGCTTATCCACTATTCACCACCTCATGGTAATGGTGCTTCTAACAGATATATCTTTCCCCCAAACCTCAGTGGACCCGGGGGAATTACACCGCTCCATTTGGCAGCTTGCAGTTCGGGCTCATATGATATTGTAGATGTTTTGACTGATGATCCCATGGAGGTATTTGCATTTTTTTTTTTCAGTATTTTAGTTTATAACTAGTTTTGGAGCCCGTGAAAATCACGGGATCGTTAATAATTGATTGTGTTTAAGTGTTTAATTTGTGAATAACTTATATGGAGTAGTCCCCCTCTCAATCAATTGTTTAATTTTAATTAAAAAACCACTCACAAATAATTAAAAAAAAAAGTAAATAAATAAACACGACTGGGGGACCTTACCTACCAATTTTTTGAATAAAGTTGGAAATTCATTCTCCTGCAATATTAATATAAACACAAAAAAGTAACTAATAAGATTCTAATTAATTCAAAACATAATAAAAATAAAAAGCGAAATAATTAATTTAGTTCTTTAGCTATACCTTACCTACCAATTTTTTTGAATAAAGTTGGAAATTCATTCTCCTGCAATATTAATACAAACACAAAAAAATAATAACAAATTAATACAAAACATAAGAAAAATGAAAAATGAAACAATTAGTTTACTTTTCTATGTATACTTTAGGTGCTATTTTTTGAATAAAATTGAAAATTAGGGTGAATATAATAGTTATATATATGAAAAATTCTATTACAAATTCTCTCAAAATTTTATGAATGAAAGAAAAATAAAAAAAATATGGTACATAAATACGGAGTATATATAGTAATGATGAAGGGAAAGTTAAAAGGTCATTTCATTAAATAAAGGAAATAATGGTTATTAAATAAATAAGGTAAATAAATAAATAAAATTATGAGAGGAGATCAATGGTTTACAATTTTTTTTTTTTGTGTGTGTGTGTGTGTGTTTATCCCTTATATTTTTTTAACTTTTTTTACCTTATATTTTTTAATTTTCTTAAATTGGTAATCCATATCACTTTTTTTTACCATGTCACATTAAAAGTTGTCACATCACAATTAAACTTGCAATGTCACATTTTTTTGTTAGCCTTTTAATAAGATTTTATAGATAGAAACTATTATAGGTTTTATAGCCATTATACAACCATAAAATCCAATATTTTAATTTTATTTTTAATTTATTTTGTGGTATTATTTAATTAGATAATTGATTGCCGAGAAACTCAAGAGGTGAATTAAATAGGAAAGAATGTTAATGAAAATTATTGGTGTTAACTGTTAAATAATATAAAGAGTTTTAATCGGAAAAAATTTTAATTAATTTGGTGGGTGTTAAGTATTATGAAGAGTTTTAATCAATTTATTTCCGTGTTTAATTAAAAAAAATGAATTAAATAGGAAAAAATGTTAATAAAAATGGTGGGTGGTAAGTAATATGAAGAGTTTTAATTAATTTATTAACATATTTTATTATAAAAATTTCAATTTTAATTATAAATTATAAATTTTATTAACATGTTTTAATTTAGACCTGGCAAATAGATCGGGTCGTGTCGGGTTCGTGTTGGTGTCACATGTAAACGGGTCACAATCTCTCCAACCCAAACCCGACCCAATTAAGTCTCGTGTCGTGTCCGTGTCGACCCACTTACATAAATGGTCCATAAGGCCTCAACCCTAACCCGTTAATTTCGTGTCGGGTTCGTGTCGTGTTTTCGTGTCACGTCCATATTTTGAAAGTTTAAGTATATTTATATGATGCAGGATCAAGAAAAATTAGGATTAATTTAGTAAACAGGTCATTCGTGTCGGGTTCGTGTTTAGAGAGGTCAACCCTAACCCAACCCAATTAAATATCGTGTCGTGTTCGTGTCGACCCACTTACATAAATGGGTCATTAAGTCTCAACCCAAACCCGTTAATTTCGTGTCGGGTTCGTGTCGTGTTTTCGTGTCGTGTCATTGTTTGCCACCTCTATGTTTTATCACAAAAATTTCAATTAAAATGTCAATATTAACTATAAATTATGAAATTTTGATGTAATTTCTAAGGTTTACATAAATTTGGGAAAACAATATATTTAATATAGAAAAATCATTTAAGAATATAGATAATATCTTTTAATATTATAGATAAGTGAACTAAATTAATTTATAGATAAATGAATTAAATTAATGTCATGTAATAATAAATTAATGCCGGTTAACAAAATGAGCGGAAAAAGGGGGATTGTCGTTGTCGGTAGGAACAGTGATGATAAGAGACGGGGTAATTGGGTATGAATGTGTATATGGCATTTGGGTTATGGGGCTGAGGTGGGCTTCAAATGTCTGCGTGGCTTTTTTTATCCTACGTGGCATTGTCTACGTGGACTTAATTGAACATTTTAGGGTAGCCTTTTAATAGTATTTATAGATAAAACCTAATTATGAATTCTTTCAATCCAACATTCGTAGCATGAATGTGGAGTGGATTAAGATTAGCATTTAGCTAGTTGGGGCTACCTTGTAGTCCTCCCAAGTCCCATCCCTTTTTTCTTGTCCATCAGACTGGTGTTGAAATGATATTGACCCTGGACAAGATTTTCTCAATATATACACATTGCCCTACACTTTCTAGATGAAAATAGATGTTATGATAAATTGGACTAGACCCTCCCATATTACCTTATACGGCTTTGATTTATTTGGAGAAGTTACTAGTAAAAAAGTAGAACAAAGTTACAAGTGTAGCATTCTTAACTCTTTCAATCTTTTTTTATGTAGATTGGATTGCATAGTTGGAAGTCCCTTTTGGATTACAACGGGCAGTCTCCGTCTGCTTATGCTACGATGAGAAATGACCATTCTTTAAACAGCTTAGTAGCTCAGAAACTGGTTGACAGAAGAAACAATCAACTCTCCGTATCAATCGAGATTGATACCGTTGAACCCGAGGTTAAACAAAGGTCAAGCCTACAAATAAACAAGAAACCGGACTCTTGCCCCAAGTGTGCAATGATGAGTTACAGTAGAATGTCGGGATCTCAAGGCATGCTTCACCGTCCCCTTATACATTCAATGCTTGCCATTGCGGCAGTATGTGTTTGTGTCTGCCTCTTCTTCAAAAGCATGTCAGTTCCTTTAACCTGGGAAAATTTGGATTTTGGGTCAATGTAATTTTTGACGTAAATCCAACTTCCTTAAACAAGAGTAACTTATGAAGGTTCATTACAGCATTTTGGCTGTGATTTTGAATCTCTCATGTTTCCTGGTAATTAGGCTACCGATAGGATCTGCAGTCAGAGAATCTTTGATTCCATATCGAGCTTATGCAACTAGTCTTTTGGGTCTCTTTCATAATTGACTACAAAAGCACTGGGCTTTAGAAAATGGAAAATGATGCAGCGCACGGTACAAAAGGTCAACATGCCGTGACTTGGAGTTGGATGTTGAAGAAAGCCGGTCTTGATCTTGAAGTCACTCTTCTTTCTCTCTCTCTCTTGTTCTGTACTAACATTACTTATTGTTGTTTAATTGGGTTATTTGTATATTCCTTCTTTTGAAGAAGGTAAGAGCTTGTCCATAGAAGCAAGTTCTACTGTAAAGTAGATGTGTAGGATTCGTTAATTCATTTGATGTATGAAAATGTACGTTAGTTATCACATAATGTACAATAATTAAGCAGCAATGAAGCATTTCATGTAGTTGGTAGTGCTTTGTACTTTCCAAGTCAACCTGACTTCGTTTTTAATGTCTATCTACATCCTTGTTACCAGCGCATTGAAAATTTTTCTGTAACTGTGTACTGTCGCTTGCTGACCGGCTTGTAGATTTGCTAAAATGGATCAGGCCTAAACCTGAAAATACAACCTGAGTAGGAGTTGTCTCCCAATGACCTGAGTAGGCAACCAAAAGAAGACTATTTTCAAAACCACAGAAATCCACAGCCGAAATCGACTCCAATAAACACAGCCTGATGATTCTTTTCAAGTCTATACATTCGTTGCCACTAAATCAATTAATCTTATATTGTTCAGTACTTTTTATTGCCAATTTGTATAAATGTAAAAAGATAGATACATTTATACAGTTGCCAAAATCCGATTCACGAGAATCTAAAATATGGTCAGCCACAACTAGCCGGAGGAGGATACGGCGACAATAGATACAACCTAACTTATCCCATCTAGCTCTATTCAAACGCAAACAAATGTGGCCCGTGATGGAAATTGACTCACCTACATTGGCCTGACCCAAATCCGTGTAGACTCATCCGATCACAAGCTCTATGCATAGGCAAGTTCAGGTCTGGGTAATCTCTCTTCCAAGGCTAGTAATAATGTTTTGAGTATTTGAGTATTGTATGCTAATCATGCTTGCACTTGCGAAGACATCTTCTACTGACGATTATTGATGAATAAATCAGCCCCAAAAAAGCAAGAAGCAAGACTGCAACATGAAAATAAAATCAACACAGTATTTAAAAAATAAAAATAAAAATAAAAATAAAGAAAATCAGCTTAGCCCATAGAACTTGTAATTTATTGTTTTGCTAATCAGGTCTTGTAATGCTTGTGCTCCTTATTTATGATTTATTATTAAATGAGGTAGATAATGTATTATAAGGCCATTGTTCGTTTTACAATGGACGGTCTTCTACAAGAGTCACTGAACCAACCAGGGCGGGGATAGGGATTTTTTTTTTTAAAAAAAATCGTAAGTATTACTCCCTCCCTTCAAACCCAAATACCCCGGTCCCAACTAATCTGTAAGAGGAACGTTAAAATGTGGGATGTTTAGATTACAAAGGAGGAAGTACCATGCTAGTGTTTTTATCAACCAAAAGCTTTTATTACAATTGTAAAATCCAACCGTAACAGTTCGATCCTAACTTCTTTATTGATACCAAGTACTAGGTTTTTTGCGAATCTTAGATATTTTGGCCTTTAAACGGGGGATTCTAAAGACATGATACATCACATGAAACTGATAGCTATTTAAAAAATAAAGACCTGATTTAGGAATATGTCGAAATAGAGCAAAATGGCTCACTCTACAATCTGCAGTTTTCTTATTGTGATATAGCAATTCATCAATCAATTCAATCACCGTGCAATTTTAAGGATGGGTCATGCAAAAATATGACCCTGTATTTTAACCCTACGGGAAATAGTATCTCTACGTTTTACCCATAGAGATAAGGCTTCCGACTCCATTACCTCGCAATTGGCGAGAGAGCCTTTGAGGCACCAAAAAGTAAATACTATTTTTACTGAAGTAAAAACATACCAAATGATCCACAGAATACAATAATGGCCAATCGGTACCGAATAATCCAAGGAAGATCAACTTCAAGAGTGCAATATTTCTGATTATCTGCTGCACGTCCCATGTTAGGTAGTTCCATATTTCCGGCTCGCAAATCAGACAATAAGATCTTATTACTGGCGACAGGGGTTCCATTGACATCTCTAACTTCGATTGTTAAAGTCAACGGATTCGATTCCCAATCCACCTCAATGACACCAAAATTTGGTTTTCCTGCAGAAAGAATCCCACTTCATAAAAACTTATCCATGTATACAACAAGGTGTTTCATTCTCACATGTGAGACCAACCCCATTAACTCTGAACATTAAATACGGAGTATACAAAGACCTGGGTTGATTTTACATGTGAGAACGTATTGTACAAGATTGATTAAGCCCACTTAATCTCCCGATCATGGAGTTAGAAGGCCATTGGAAGAAAGGAAGATCAAAGTTACCGTATACACATGACTTGTATCTGCAATTTCCCATTACCCTCAGTGTAGTTGGTGTCAACTGTGACATAAGTCTCAATAAAAACTGCAATGGTGGTGGCACCACTCCCTCGACAGATTGTGTCAATCCACTAGAGGTGACGTCATACAGCGGATATCCAGTAGCACAGTCATATCTCGTGATTTCAGCAAAATGAACATCTCCACTGATAAAAAGCACACCATCCCTCTGTATAACACAAGAGTGTTATCCGATTTTTTTATCTGAGCAACGAGTCTCAATTGATTGGATTTTGAACTCTGAATCTCATAATTTTAAGTTAATTGCAAACAGGCATAATGATAAACAAATATAGAAAGGTGTTACCTTACTATCACGAATTAACTGAAACAAGCGATTCCTCTCCTTTGGAAAACGACTCCAACCCTCAACAGAAAAGAACGGCCTAGTAACAGCTGAAAAATTTGATGTGACCTGAATGGACACAGAAATTGATAAGGATAGATGAGTAGATCATAGAAGCGCACTTGATATTAGACTGCTGGTCAGAAGATCAACCAAAGAATAGAGTAGATGACAGAAAATTTTGGATTCCTGAACTCTATCCTAATCTTGGACATGCCATGAGCCCTTGGGATCAGGTATTCGAGTCTTGAATAATAATTCTGTTCTTAAGTTCTCGCTTCTTATGCTATCATGCCAGCCTTCGATCATCAGATAAAGAGACGGGTACTGATAAATAAAATTCTACACTTTGGATGGTCAGAGTTGATATTAGTTGACCATAAAAGTCAAATGGTGAAAATAAAGTTGTGGTTGAGGTAGTACTATTGTAATAACCAGGCTATCTCAGGTACAAAAATCGCAGCAAAAATTCATGATTTTATCATGTCGCTGTACAAAAATATACTGTTGAGAACTTCTAGTAGCCAGCGGACTCGGCCAACGATAATGCCAAAATAATCGTAGTTTTCTGATATACCTGTATAGAGGAGCCAATAATGGTCAGGACTGTCTGGGGACCATAGAGCTCTTCCTCCAACCACTCCCATTGTGAAATTCCTAAAATACTTCCATCGCTTGACAAAGGATCTCTAAAGTATCTAGTGTCAAGAAGAATGACCTGAATATTATATGATAATGGTTAGATAAATTGCCAGAGATATCAACAAAATTGGGCAGAAGTAAATGTGCAGAAATCTCGAATACGGTAGATAATTATTGATGGGATGGTAACTGTCTGTCTAGATTTGATTATGAGAAACGCCCAACTGATTGGGTATAGCTCTCTAGAGTCTAGGCATAACAGAGATGAAGATTAGGGATGGCAATGGATCGGGTTGAATCGGTTTTGCAGGATCCAAACCCGGTCAACTAACTTAATGGATCGGTAATCCATATCCTGACCCGCTCCATATCCAAAATTTTAAAATCCATACCCAATCCATTATACTTTTTATGAAACCATACCCACTCCACAAATCCATACCCGATCCACCATATAATCCAAAATCAGATCCAAAACTTGATTTGACTATATAAAAAATTCATTGTTTTTGACAAAATTAAAATTCCAAGTACAATAAAGCCTAAATTTTCAAAATAATTTAATTGGATCAGGTTCGGGTACGAATGGATCGGGTTTGGATTTGGTTCGGGTTTTGCAATAGTGGAATTGGATATGGGTTTTTAAATAATGGATTGAGTACGGGTTATTAAGAGTTCGGGTCGGGTCGGTTTCGGTTCGGTTTGGGCCATAATTGCCCTCCTAATGAAGATGGGCAACCAAGATCCAAGAGTATTTGCTTGCTACCGCCTACTACTAATTCTATGGCAAGCGAGGCAGTGAAATGATTGCAATATTGAAACAATGATTTTTCATTCGACTATGATGATAAATGTTCCCAACATTGTGCAAGTTTTCTTTGGTATTCGACTACCACTCACAATCTTATCACTTTCCCTAGCAGCATGGCCCCTTCCCCATTCTTAAGCCTCTCAATTCGTGCGTGAGTTGGTGTTCGTCTCACATGGCCGAACCACAGAAAACCATTATCTTCATTTTATCTTCAATTTATGAAGCCCCCTACTCTCTATCATCATCAAATTCAAAAATTTTCTTTAGATTCATTTATAATCTTCTATGAATTGCACTGACCGAACAACTAAAAAAATATATAAATTAAAGAAGTGAGAGGTGCATTAAGTGAGAATTGAAGTCTTTTTAATCAATATGCGACTAAATGCGTATCAGACCCAGAACCTGAATCATCACGAAATTAACCCCTGTTCAGATGGATGAATTATAAGAGAAAGGAGAGTGACACTTTTCCTTGTTTGAGTAGCAAACTGGGTTGAAGGAGAATTAGACCTTCCATTTTCCTCTTCCCAAGACATAATCAAATCCATTTAACATAGGAAAAATCCGGAAGAAAAAATAAAATGACATTGTTCCATTCCTCCCTGGCTCCCTCCCCTTTCCTCCTAAGGAACACTATTGTATCGAAAAAACCCTTTACTCTTTAGATATAGGGATATGGAAGGAAAGGGAGGGAAATAAATCCCATGTTTGGCTAGCAAGTTAGGTTGGACGGATTTGGATGGGAGGGTCCTGGAAGGATCCATTTACCCTCTCACAAGACAAATTAAAATCCATAAACATGTAGAAGATTTGGAAGGAAAATGACATTAGTCCATTTCCCTTCCCTTTCCCTCCACTATCCTCCTACAATCCCCTTCCCTCTCAATG
Source organism: Silene latifolia (assembly GCF_048544455.1). Taxonomy (NCBI): domain Eukaryota; kingdom Viridiplantae; phylum Streptophyta; class Magnoliopsida; order Caryophyllales; family Caryophyllaceae; genus Silene; species Silene latifolia. Next base: position 84,729,266 of record NC_133533.1, read on the forward strand.
TGTATCCAAACATTTGGAAAAAAAATAAAATTACTATGGTTAAAGTGTGCAACATGAATTTCCAAAAGTATACTTCCTCCGTATCAATCATTTTGTTTCATTTGACTTTTATTGCGAGGCAGAAAAAATTAAAATGGAGCTATTAAGTGAAATGGAGGGAGTATGTCAGTAGACAGTTTAAGGAATAGAAAACCTTGGCTTCATCCACTGTTATTTTGTACCTGCTTCGTATAGATAAATAGATAGATGCTTCTTATTAAAAAAAGATAAAGGTATACAATTACAAATGAAAGAATATGACGAGGTGGTACCTTTATTTGTTTGCCAACAGGACCAAATGTGTAAGATGTATAGACACCAGCTTGTTTTCTCCTATGGTGAAACATAATGTTAAGATAGTAAATAAACATTTTTCGCAGCAAATCAGAATGTAAAAATCGTACATAGATGAACTGAGTCACACTGTAACACCAAATATAACGTCGACAATGGCAATAAATTTCTCTTCTTTTTGCTGGGGGAAGATAAACTTATCAAAGGAAAGAATTAGATACAGCAATAGAAAACAGAAGGTCCTCCAAAGATACAGGAGACATAGTGTGTAAAATCAAATACTGTGTTGAGCTCTTCAAGGACTCATAATTCTTATTGGACTGGTTCAATGAATTACAATAATTGGTAGAATTTGCAATACCTCGGACTATCTATGGGTTCATCCAAGAAATCTAGAAGTAGCTTTTGATTGGTGACCTTGCCAGCGAATTCTTTTCCTGCATCATTCAAGCCATAATCATGATCATCCCATGTTCCGATAACCTAAGAAATAAAACATGATACAAACTGAGTTTATCAATCAGAAGACACAGAAAGCAAGTTCTTATAGCAAGGAGAATGTAGACAAAAGCAAAGAGAGCAGAAAAATGGTACCTTAGAATGCTTTCGGATGTAGGAGTATCCAGGGTTTAATTTTGCCTTCTTGTAGCTTGACTCCATTTCTTGTTCAGAAGAAGGGTAAAACCTTGGAACATTCTTGAAAGGGCCAATAGTCCTCTCCTTCCCAACTAATCTAAAAGGGCGTTTATGGTCTCCGTAAATATTGTCTCCTAACCATATGAAAACTTGGGGATTGAAGTCACTGACTGCATTCCAGATCTCCTGAATATATCAGATAATTGAAACATTAGACTCATCGCTCTACAATTCATTACTAAACACACAGCATGCTCCGATAATTTAAATTAAAACATTCACAATAACAGTGCAGGCGGCATTAACTTCTTGTTCTATCATGGGAACACATGGAAATGACTCACTCTTTAAAATTTCTCAAATGATTTATGCATACAAAAGAAAATGCATGGAGTTTCAAAAGGCTAGAGGTTAATGGTCGGAATTCCCTCTGTCCATGAATCTAAGGATGACGTCTTTCCAATATATTGTTCTGTACTCAAGTACTCACCCAGTGGGCATAAATCCCTTCTGATAAATACACAGTACAGGGCTACAATACCTATTATTGCCGAGAACTAAAAGGTAAATAAAAACTACTTCAGATTGGTTTCAGAGAAGACTTTTTGAGTAAAGTTAATTAACTAGAGACTTCATATACACAACACGTAATTTGGGATGAGGGAACTATTCAAAGAACACCAAATATATTTCTGGGAGGACGGGTTGATCCTCTTGATTCATGATACCGTGAAGTTATGGAACCAGTAATTGAACAAAGGCTTAAGAAATGTGTGAAGATCTCCGAGAGCCAGTTTGTATTTCTGCCTTGAAGTGATTGATTATGGAAGCAATTTATCTTACGAGAGAAATGAGGGGCATTATTGAGATAAGAAGAAAGACCTACATATGTTTTTTATAGATTGAGAAGAAAGACCTACTAAGTGGAGTACTTTGGTGGGCTTTAGAAAGAACGGGTGCATCATGGAAACAAATTGACTACAAGAGAGCTAGTCAGAAGCATACAAAGTAACATTGGAACGACACACGAGTTACCTACTACGATTGTTGTGCCGTGTGCATCATGCTCTGAGTCATTTACTCTTTGCCATAGGCATGGAGGAACTAACGGGTCAATTCAAGACGACATTCATTGGTGTATGATGCAAGCAGATGATATAGTGTTGATTAATAAAATGCAGGAAAGATTCTATAGGAAGTTGGAACTTTGGAGGTATACTTTGAAAGCACGAGTAGACTGAGCAGAAGTAAGACTGAATATTTAAAGTGTAGGTTTAGCGAAAACACAGTCAGAGAAGCAGGACGATCATTTTTTATGGCGAGGTTATTGCATCCAACTTTTTTAGATATTTGAGATCTATTATATAAAAGATGGAGAGTTAGATGGTGATCTAACTCATAGAATTAAGGGGGTTGCCGAAGTAGAAGGGCGCCGGAGGGTTTAAATTTTATCTCGGCATGCCTAAGAATATGTCGTATGCTAGAAGGTTTTTAATTAGACTTAGCGGAGGAAAAATTGATGTCCCCATCTCCCTCCTACCCTATTTGCCATCCAAACTAAGGAAATTGTAGCCCTCCCTTTCCTTCCCCTCCATTTCCATTCAAATCCCCCAATCCATGAATGAGGTGGTTAGAGTTGTGCCTATAGAAAATAAGACGATGGAGAAACGACTAAGATGTTTTAGCCATGTGACTGAAACCGATACGAGGTTAGGGCAGTAGAAGCAAACAAGAAACTAAGATAGTCGGAAAACGAGCACATCACCCAGGTATAGCAACAACGTTATTATTAACTCAAAGCCTCGCTGATTTTCATATGACCAGGTAAGGAATAATCGGAAGTACGCGGCCTTACCCTACGCTAACAATACAAATGAGACTCCTTCCGCATAACCCAAAATGAAAATGGCTTCAAAAATTAGGAAGAACAAAGTAGTACTCCCACCATCCCGGTCAGTTGTTTACCTACCCCCATTTATGGGTGTCTCGGTCATTTGTTTACCTTTCTATTGGGAATATTTTTGAAGGTAATTTGATATCTACGTAAGTTATTGTCCACTTCTCACTCAACAACACCGCCTAAAAAGGGTCTCCTCCCCTTTCCTTGGTCTTTGTGCCAAAATCAAAGTGAACAAATGATCAGGAGTAAATAAAAATGACGGAATAGTAGAAATGGGTAAATGTAAAGGTAAAAAAAGGGAGAGACCTGAGGAAGGTTTTGATTGGAGCAAGAGCCGAAAGCAATACGAGACACCGGAGGTCCGTCGGAAGCGGTGGAAGTTGCGGCGGTGAACAAGTGAATTACAAGGATGATTATGAACCGCAAATCATTCCTGTCGCTGACTTTAATTACAGACATCCTTGTGTTCTACAAAACACAAAAACAACATAAATAAATTCATAGTATCATCCTTGCTTGTTTTCTTTCATTACAACTCCATTTTATGTTCTCATTACTATCAAGTATTTTCAGGAATTCAGTTTTGAACAATCAGGTGACAAACCTTATTCAGAGATTAGAATCACATGCCTAAAATATCCAAAGTTAAAAAGTGGTTACTAATATCAGAAAATTCAGAATTCAGAACAGATACTTCAATCGTACTTACCAATTTTTTCTCTTTTTGTACTAGGGATGGCAGTTGTTTCAGACTAGACCTGCCAAATGAATCAATCGGGTACGGTTAGGTCTGTCAATTTTAGGGCGGGTTGGGCCGGGTCATTTCGGTTTCGGATCGCTTTCGGGTCAACTATTATCAAGTTACTTGTGCATAATAATCAGCTTGCAACAATGAACATTCGGGTCGGATCAATTCGGATTCGGACCGGGTTCGGGTCTTGAGCGTGGGTGTCGAGTCGGGTTCAGGTCGGGTCATTCAGGTCGCGTCAATTTTTGTCAGGTCTAGTCCAGACCCTACCTAGATCCAATTTGGATCCACTCCATTATTTTCCTTTCCATTACCTCTCAACGATCTAGATATTATCCTGAAACGATCTAATGGTCAAAACATTAAGTAATGGGTCATCACTACTTTGGAGGTAATGGAAGGGATCCTAAATTCCTAACTCGCCCAGATCCTATGGGTATAACCTTGGTGGGTTGGGTATGAGTCTTTTATATGGGAGTCCTACGGTATTTAGGATCCCATACAAAACAACTGCAAATTAATACTTTCTCCAATCCACACCAAACTTCCTATTTACTTTTTGGAGATCAATCTTTGAAAAGTTTAACCGTTAATTCACTCAAAAATATAAATCTTAACATACTTACTAGCCTTAAAAAATGTTAGAGATAGAGTGAGAAAGAGAGATAAACCCTAAAAACTCAAAATCTGTTATAAAATATAGAGACTAGAGAAGGAGAGTGAGTGATGGTAGAGATGTGTATATTTCTCATTGGCACAATAGAATATATATATATATATATATATATATATATATATATATATATATATATATATATATATATATATATATATATCGGGATCCGGTGAGAACTCTTAAATATTTGAGGATTGAGGATTAGTGAATACAATATCACAGGTTCTTCAATACAATATCATGAAAAAAAAATTAGACTTGTCCAAAAAAAAATTTTTTTTTTGAAAAAAACATATTTTTTTTTTTGCACAACTGTTTTTTTCGTGTGATATTGTTTGAATAACCTTGTGATATTGTATTGAACAACATGTGATATTGTAATGAAATCCTCAATCCTCAAAAAAAAAGATAGTGTATACTCACATGATCCCATTCCTATATATATATATATATATATATATATATATATATATATATATATATATATATATATATATATATATGCAAGTTCAAATGAGTCCACCTAAAATGGTGAGTCCACTAAGTCCTAATCCTAGCCATTGATCTTGTAAGATTGATGGTTGAGATTTTAAAAATTTAAGATGAAAACTTTAATGTTTTATAAACGAAACTTTAATTAATGTATGAAACTTTAATTCTTTAAAACTATAACTTTAATATTTAAGGTTATTTTATAAATAAAAATTTAAATTTATGTTAGAAAATTTTATTTTAAATATATAAAATTGATTTTTTAGTGAAACTTTAATGTTAAAATTTGAAATTTTAATTTTTTTAGACAATTTTTAATATAAAAATTTGAATTTATATAATTTTACTAATTTATAAATATAAATTTAATATTTTATGAGTGAAACTTTAATGCTTAAAATTTAAACTTTAATATTTTTAGTCAATTTCTAATATAAAAATTTGAATTTATTTAATTTGACTGAGTTATAAATGTAACTTTAATATTTTAAAAAAGAAACTTTAATGGTAAAAAATGAAACGTTAATTTTTTTAGACAATTTCTAATATAAAAATTTGAATTTAATTAATTTTACTGATTTATAAATTTTATTAATTAATTTCATGATTTTTGAATATAACTTAAATGTTTACAAGTGAAACTTTAATGCTAAAAATTGAAACTTTAATATTTTTAGGCAATTTTTTATATAAAAATTTGAATATTTATTAAATTTCAATGATTTTATGAATGTAACTTTAATGTTAAACGAATGAAACTTTAATGGTTAAAAGGGTAACTTTAGTCTTTTTAAGGCGATTTTTAATATAAAAAATTGAATTATTGTAATAAGGTAATTGTGACTAAAATTTATTTAATTCACTGTTTTATGTATGAAACTTAACGTTAATAGAGTGAAACTTTAATGTTAATCGAGTGAAACTTTAATACTTGCGAGTCATGAGTCATTTATATAGTCGTTATGAGTCCTTTAATATAGTCGATCCAACCACCACCATAAACACCCGACACCACCACGCACCCCACCAGATCTGAAAAAAAAAACGACGACGGAGCACCAACACGCACCACGACATCGCTAGTAACCACCTACAATAACGGAACCAAAAAGAAAAAACAGGGAAGGAGAGTCGGGAAGGAGGCGGCATAAAATACCACGACCCGCCACAACCTTCAACAACCACCACGACAAAAAATCTCTCATCACCCTCGCCTTTTCCAAACACCACCAACAACCCTCGCCTTTGCCAAAAACCACCACGCACCGTCGCCTTTTCCAATTACCACTCCGCCAGCCTTGCCTTTTCCAAACACCACACCACCCACCACTAGTTTAAATCACAAAAAAAAAATTAAGAAAATATAAAAATCGAAAATATAAAATCAGGAAAAAAAATCAGAAAGTAATTGATTAAGATGGTGGTCATTAGGAAGGGAGAGTTGTGGTGGTCAAATTTTAGATCTGACGGTGGTTGTGGCATGGCAGTGGATGCGGTTGTGGCGGGGCAGTGGAGGCGGCAGGAATAGCGTGTAGGAGGGGTGGCATGGGGTAGCAGCCGTGTGGTGGCCGAGGGAGTTAGAGAGGAAAGAGTTAGAGAGAGGAGGGAGGTAGAGAGAAGAGGAGGCAGAGAGAATGAATGAGTGAGTGAGGATGAATTAGGGTTTGCTTGCTTTTATATCTCCCCTCTTTTTTTGTTTTAATCTTAGTCATTCATTTGTTACGATCTAAGGGTTAGAAATAGGACTTAGGGACTCATCTAAGTGTAGAGGACTCACTTGAACCTAATTCTAATTTATATATATATATATATATATATATATATATATATATATATATATATATATATATATATATATATATATATAGAGGCGGGATCTCGTGAGTTTGGTTCTTACGGTGAGTTGTGAGTTTGAAAAATCTCAGCCATTGATTTAAGGGAAACCAACGGATTGAGATTGAATAAAAAAATAAAATAAAGCTGACATAAGTAGGCTGGCATCAATACATCGTCTTCTTCCCAAAATATTATCTTCATCTTTTTTTTTGTGTGTTAATCAACCAACGTGTCTCTAAACCAAAAAAATACCCCCAAAAATCTCTTCAACTTCTCCAACCTCCGACATCTACGCGCCCACCATCACCTCACCTTTCTATTGGACGACGTCGTCCCGATTCTTCTCCTGTAACTCGCCTGATTTGGTGTTTAATCACGAGTTGAACTCGGTAACGGAATCGGAGCTGGTTACTATTATGGACTTCTATTCCGCCATCATCGTCGACGAAGCTTGCGGAATGACTAACCAAGAATAACGCGATGATTCTAATGGTGATTGCGAAGAGTTTCGCCATTGTTGTTTTTTTATTGTTTGATAAATTATGAGATTTTGTAAGTCAATTGAATTGTGTTATCGATCTGCAGAGTCGATGCAACGAAGGTTTACTCGAAGTCATGCTCTTGTACGAAGGTTTTTTCTTCGTTGTTTTGCTAATTGCGTCTGTATTTGTTAACTATTATTGTATCATTAAGTATGAATAACAAAGATAATGTTTTTATGTTTCATAGAACCATGGCTTTATCCTTTCGAAATTGATATCTTCTATAGGCTGAATTAGGTATTATAGATGCCGTCCGTCTGTATATCTATGTTTCTGTTGTCTCACGTTTACAGAAATTGGATCTGTTTGGAATTTCAGATAATTTTGTTTGTCCTTTGCTTATGTATCTCTGTCTTTAAAGTTTTAGATGGCTAACATCTGTTTGCAAACTCATTTCACTTTCTTCCACTTACTTTAGAACATAATCAAGGAGCGCCAGTCTCCTGCACCCAGGCAGTATCGGTGGGACTACAGTCATGAGAGGAATGAGATTGATACGGATAGGGAACCAAATTGGAATTCCAACTCTAAGCCACGATACAATGGACGTGCTCAACCTCGAAATTACTAGGAGAAGCAAAATACAAATACTGACCGGTCAGTTAGTATTTTCCAAACTGGCAGAACATGGGATACTGTCCAACACAACTCCAAGCAATTATATTGTTGATTATTCAATATATTCCAAGTGCAGAACATGGTCTTCATCGTTTTGTTATGCTTTATCCTTGATATCACCCTGGTGGTTATACTTGGTGCCTGGTAGACTGAACGCCTGCAGTTTGGGTCCGTCTGATCTCAGACCATCCACAATGACCAATTGGTCTCGTGGAAAAAAAAAGAACTGTTGATGATGATCACTCCTTGTATTGCAGCAGTCCCTTTGTTAAAGAACTGGTTCTTTGATATATAGAGTGGGAAAATAGAGAGAACGCAGGGCGTGCATGTATGATACCGGTTGAGGTTAATTATGGTGTCCTCCTCTAATGAATCTACTCAAAAGGGTTGTTTGGCTGCTGTGGAAGTCCCACAATTAGTGCATTCATATAATCAGAAAAAGACATTATTGTAGTTATTAGTTAATGGTTGATGAAGCAAAAGTTGATGTAATTGCATATTTGCATGCATTCCGCTAAAGTTTCTAAGAGAGTGGAACTTGATAAGATTGCCTCTTTTTATAAACAGTGGACTTAATCATTGCATACCTGATTTCTTAAGTTTCTCTTCCGATTACTATTATGTTCATAGAAACATTTCAAGCTTTTGCCGAAAGATTGTGTTTTAAAGCATCATAAATTTTATTTAATTCGATTTATATTTGTTTAAGTTTAAGATGGGTCGAGTAGTATAAATATGAATAAAAGCAAAATGCATAGAGAAAAGAAACCGAACTATCTTAGGTACACAAATTGGATGATAATATTTGACTCGTTTTAATGTTAAGACAAATACATTTATGATCCTAACTACAAACCAAATTAGCCTGATTGAACTATCGATAATTAACACTTCCACGCGAACCACCAAACAAAAATTGTCAATCGCAAATGATAAACCACCAAACACTTCCACCAACCATTAACTAATAACTACAATAATGTATTTTTGGAGAATCATTCTTAAAATTAACGGGGTGGAATGATTTTTCAAGGGGAAGAATCGATAAGGAGTTGCTGCCCGCATAAAATTGGTGTCTTTTGTCATTTATTTGGCAAGAATAACATCACAAAAACACCAGAATAACAGCACAATAACAGGTGGTAAAAAAAGAGTAAAATTGGTGTCATTTATTTGGCAGGAATAACATCACAATAACACCAGAATAACAGCACAATAACAGGCGGTAAAAAAAGAGTAAAATTGGTGTCTTTTGTCATTTATTTGGCAGGAATAACATCACAATAACACCAGAATAACAGTACAATAACATGCGGTAAAAAAGAGTAAAAAATCAAAGTAGTAAAAAAATCAAAGTGACACCGGAATAACATCACAATAACAGCAGAATAACAGTAGAATAACAGCACAATAACACGTGATAAAAAAGGAAAAAAAATCAAAGTCGTAAAAAAAATCAAAGTGGCACCGGAATAACATCACAATAACACCAGAATAACAGCACAATAACATGCAGTAAAAAAAAGAGTAAAAAAATCAAAGTAGTAAAAAAAATCAAAGTAGTAAAAAATCAAAGTGAAACCGGAATAACATCACAATAACAGCAGAATAAGAGCGCAATAACACGTGGTAAAAAAAAAAGAAAAAAAATCAAAGTCGTAAAAAAAATAAAAGTGACACGGGAATAACATCACAATAACACCAGAATAATAGCACAATAACATGCGGTAAAAAAAAGAGTAAAAAAATCAAAGTAGTAAAAAAAATCAAAGTGACACTTGGAATAACATCACAATAACATCGGAATAACAGAAGAATAACATCACAATAACACGTGGTTAAAAAAAAATCAACGTCATAAAAAATATCAAAGTGGCACCGGAATAACATCACAATAACACCAGAATAACATCACAATAACACGAGGTAAAAAAAAGAGTAAAAAAATCAAAGTAGTAAAAAATATCAAAGTAGTAAAAAAATCAAGACACCGGAATAACATCACAATAACAGCAGAATAACAGCACAATAACACGTGGTAAAAAAAGAAAAAAAAATCAAAGTCGTAAAAAAAATCAAAGTAACAGCAGAATAACATCACAATAACAGCGAAATAACAATAACAGCACAATAACACGTGGTAAAAAAAAAAAAAAAAAAAAAAATTAGTCAAAGTCGTTAAAAAATCAAGTTAAAAAAAGCACAATAACAGCATAATAACACGAGGTAAAAAAAAATAAGAGTGAAAAAAAAATTCAAGCAAAAAAAAATTTGGTACAAAAAGAAAAAGAAAAAAAGGTAACATAATGAGAAAATTAGAGAAAAACATAAGAGAAAAAAAAAATTCAAAGTTGTAAAAAAAAGCATAATAACACGACGTAAAAAAAAGAGAGAAAAAAAATTAAAGTAAAAAAAAAGGGTTGTGCTCATTCATGGACATGATTTACTCAATCATGGACATAAATGACCATTATACCCCTCTCATTTTTACATTCTCATTTGCCATTACTGTTCCAATCCAATAAATCCTCTCAAATTACTCACTCTAATTACGGCCAACCACCACCATAGTACAACCACCATGCACCACCCTCCCCCGCCACCAAAATCGGCCCCCTCCCCTAGATGTCCGTTAATTTACCGGACAGATCGACTCAACGTCTCTTTCGTTTCGCGTTCTTGCATTTCATTCGACTGTCAATAATCAATATACCCAATCGTTTGCACCATGTAAAATATTATACAAAAGGAAGAATACAAAACGAAGGGTGATGGCAGATCTAGGCAAAGTATAGTAATAATCAAGATGTTGGAAATATCAAGACGTATCATGATTTAAATTGTTCAGCAGCCAAAATGGTCTTTTGACCAATCGACCCCCTCCTTTACCATCCACCCAACCATCCTAATCTTCATTAACTCTAATTTTTAAAAACCCTAATTTCATTAACTTAAACTAAATTTCCCTAATTTAGTATTATTGATGCATAGTTAATAATTTAGAATCATTACTTGATCAACATGAGAATTAGCGTCCATAATTGAATAATTTGACGGATTTGATTAATTTGCTAAGGAAGAGAATTAGAGAGAGTTTGTTTATTTTGTTTTTCTGGGGAAGGGTAACGAATGGAAAAGTGATGACAAAAAGTACATTAAAGAGTAATTGTTGTCCATGAAAGAGCAACTACGAAAAAAAAAGGAGTAGCACTAGAAAAAAGAGAAAATAAACTAAATAACAATGCTTTTATATGACAACTAAGATTAATCTTGGCCACTCATCTCTAATTTAATCTAATGGCTGAGATTCCCCCAACTCACAACTCACCATAAGAACCAAAATCACCAAATCCAATCTCTCTCTCTCTCTCTCTCTATATATATATATATATATATATATATATATATATATATATATATATATATATATATATATATATATATATATATATATATATATATAGAATCGGGATCTGTGCGAACTAAATTACGGTGCGAACCGTACGAACTCAATAAGAACCACTAGATACAACTTAGATCAAAAGCTCTCTCCCTCACACAAACTCATCGTAACCTGACATTCAATGAAACCCATAATCTCTCATCCCTTTCCCCTACTCTCCCTTCACTTATCCTAACCACCGACGCCGGCCAACTTGACGGAACTCCGACAACGACAACCGGCCACCTTTCTTTTAATTCCTTCATTCATACCCACACCAATCATTTTATCTCTCCTACATACCATTATCCATCTTCTCCCTTTCCACGCAGCATATTCTCGCCGGTGACCTCGGGAACTTCGTCAACACCATCTCTTATCCAATCACCGGCGTTCAAGACAACATATGGCGTTGCGTTGGTATCGTTGGTTTTTCCGAAAATATGCTCCTTTTCTTGTAGATCTGTGATTGAAGAGGAAGTTTTATAAAAAAAAATAGTAAATCCAAGTTGGTTATGGCGCTGATTGCTACGGTACTGGTGGTTGATTACGGGTATAGCAAGGAAGACGATGGAGTAACGAGTCACACACGTCGGATCTGCGGTTAGTGGTGGTCGATTAACTGTTAAGGAGGGAATTGGGATTGTTTGTCTGGGTGATTGTATTCAAATGTGACTCCAAATATGGACTCGTCATATGTATTATTGAACTGCAAATTAGAGCTAATTTCGAGTTTTTGTAGGCACTGTTACGATGCTAGGACTAAAATGGTCTAATTTCATGTACAGTTTGTCAGTTTGTGTGATAAATTAACCCCTATGGCATGAAAAAAACAGGTAAGAAGAAGCAAATACTAGTTGAGGAAGTTGAGAAATCAGTGACATCACTTACAGGCAAGAAGATCTCCGCTCAAGTTTTCACCTTTCGGCAAATGGCTGCTGCTACCAATAACTTCAGCATTGATAATCTTGTTGGTTAAGGATGTAGTGGTCCCAGATGTAGAATTCGAGCCTCGCCTTTTGTAGATCTGGGGCCTGTACTTCGAATTTGGTAGGTACGATTTGAAAGATTCTTGTCGTCACGTGAGGTTGGTGCTGACCGTGGGGATGAGTGGTGGCGGCTCAGGTGGTGTCGCATATGGTGTGGGGTTGGTGGTGGTCGTGGTGATTTGCGGTGATGTGGTTGTACTTCTATTTGGTACCGTCGGAGTCTAATGATATTTTCGCCGTCGTCGGAGTTGGTCACTGATGTTTCTGGTGCCGTCTGAGGTGACCGTTCTGTTTAAGTGATTAATCTTTAGTGTATTAGTGGTGGCGGTGATGGCTGTGGTGATGATGGTGGTGGTGGCGGCGGGGGTAGGGTGGTGGTGTGGGTGGTGGTGGTAGTGGTGGAGTCGTGGTCGTAGGTGGAGTGGTGGCTGGAGCACCCTGATGTGGTTGTTATGACGACTAGTAGCGGTGGCGGAAGATGATGTAGTGGTGGTAATTCATATTTGGGGGTGGATACATGTATGAATACTACTAGATACATGTATGACTACTACTAGATACATGTATGATACGTGTATCTGGTAGTATTGGTATGTATATCTGGTAGTATTGGTATGCGTATCTGGCAGTACTAATATGTGTATCTGGCAGTACTAATATGTGTATCTTGGAGTATTGAAATGTGTATCTAACTTTACTAATATGTCAAAAATTAGTGTTAAAAAAGTGTAAAGTGTATCTAGAATTTTCGTAGGGAAGAAGTGTATATAATTGTGTTATAAAATGTATCTCAATAAGAAGTGTATCCGGTAAGGGAATAAAATGTATTGAAAAAAAAATGTCAAAAAAAGCTAGTATAAAAGTGTATATAGAATTTTAGTGTGAAAAAGTGTATCTCCGTATGTTACAGGGTGTATCTGAATAAAGAGTGTAACTGGAAAAAAAAAAAAAAAGTCAAAACTGGGCTAGTTCGTACGTTAAGCTAGTTCGTACCTGAACCCGCCCCTATATATATATATATATATATATATATATATATATATATATATATATATATAGAAATAGGATCAAATGAGTTAGGGTACTTTTGGTGAGTTACCCCTCTAAATCTGGACCATTCATCTAACATAAGATATGTGGCTGAGATTTAATCTTACATCTCATATATAAAGCAAATTTTTGACACTTGAACTTCTTTTTCCCACTTTTTTCGGTTTCTCTATCTCTCTATCTTTCTCTCTCTCTCCTCATAATTTCGTTCGTCAGTTTCTGCATTCCTCGTCAGTTTTCTGGTGTTCTCTCTCATAATTTCGTACGTCAGTTTCGTTCGTGGTTCTCGTCAATTGAAATTCAGTTATTGTGCTCAATTTGTTCGTCCTTCTACTCCATTTTCGGTTTCTCTCAACAGGTAATCAATGAACTCAATTGAACTTGATTATTGTGCTCAATTTCGCCGATTTTCTACTCCATTTCGGTTCCTCTTCTTGTTTTCTACTTGATTTTCTTTTGTTTTCTGTGTTTATTCTTCATTTTAGTATATAGTATAAGTTGTTTTGTTTTTGTTGTTAAATTAAATTTTTTCAATTTTTCCGCATAATTTAGGGTTTTGTAATTCATTTTTTCATTTTTGTATCTTTTCTTGAGGCTTTTCTTTTTTGTTTTGAATTCCTGTACATTCTAATGAACATAATGTGTGTTTGTTTGTAATTATTTGTGTTATTGTAATATATTGATGTTGTTATTGTAATGTATTTGTGCTAGTTATTGTAATTTAGAAAATCTGTTATTGTAATGAGTATTATTTTAGATATTGATCTTTGGTTAGTGTTTAAAAGTCGACTTTTAGTAAGTCCATTTATTTTAATCGAAAAGTTTGTTATTGTAATATATTGATGTTGTTATTGTAATGTATTGTGATAGTTATTGTAATATAGTAATTTAGTTATTCTATACGTAGTATTATTTAGTTATCATTTTAGTCAAGTCCCGTTATTGTATTCTTTGTATCTATTGATTATTGTATTATTAAAACTCGATTATTGTATTAGTTCTTTGTTATATTTTTTATGTTTTATTCGATAATTTTGTATTCATTTGCTGTTGATAAAAACAAATGGGTCCTAAACGAGGAGGAGCCCTGAAGATGGTAATAAAGTCGATTTGAAACGCTCAAAAGTAAATTTCCCAAAAAGAAGCTCAGAAGGTTCCCGGAACTGCAAGATTGAACATGTGAGTATATGTGTCATGCCCCCTTGTTATGAGTTTTTGTTTATTTGATGTGTTACTCTTTTTATATTTTGCTTGATTTTCCATTTTGGTCTTTGCAAACATTAAAGTGAGTTGTCGTCCTAATGGTTTGGTTAATCTGGTAAAACAACTTGGTCCAAATCAATGAAAAGGTCATTGAGATCGGATTTGGTGGTTTGCTTGATTTTAAAGTGAGCAGTATACCATTGGGTGTTATACCATTGTTTGTAAAACACTTTAATGCTACTGCTCATATTTTTCAAGCAAGAGATGTCAAATTTTTCCTGTCAAAAGATGATGTGTATGATGTTTTTGGATTGCCAAATGGTGATGATAAGGTTGAGGTTGTTTACACTGGACATAGTGTATTGTCTTCACAAGAAACGTTGAAAGTCGAGTTAGGAAGAAGTTTAAGGTAGAAGGGACAAATTATGTTACTATCCCCGTTTATAATGCAATTCTTGATATGGGGGATGATGGGGGAGATGAATTTTGAGGTCAATTTGTTTGTGCTTTATGCTATGTCCATTGTCCTTGCTCCCCCTTCAAATTATGGAATTGACTTTTCAATTCTTAAAGCGGTGCAAGATGTTTCACGTATCCACCATTTGGATTGGTGTGGGTATGTGTTTGATAAATTAGTCGAAGGTGTTGAGCGGTGTAGATCTGGGTCGTCTACTTTGCGTGGTTGCATACTTGTTGTTATGGTGGCATACTTCCATCGTATGTCTTTTAAGGAAAATACAATGTCTTCTGAGACTCCTCTTATCAAGCACTGGGATGAGAAGTCTTTTGTTAGTAGGGGTATTTCAGAGCTCAATTCTGGTTCTCTAGGTAATGGGGAATATGTCAATGGTGTGTATCCTGTATGCAACCGCTTAAGAGAAGCAAAAGCTGCTGAGGTGTGTGCAGTCGTTGATAAACCGGAACAGGGGAAAAAGTATCTGGAACTGCCTGACTGTTTTGATACTGATGATGTTATTCGAGCAAAGGCATGATGTAAGTTCCAATCATTCTTTCAATCATTTTTTGTGTAGTTCTTTGTAAAGGTGTAGTGTAGTTATTTTAAAGTTTTGTAGCAGTTATTTTTTCAATTATTGTAAATTATTGTAAAGACTTAGGATAATTATTGTAAAGACTTAGTATAATTATTGTAAATACTTAGTATAATCATTTTTGTTTAGTTACTGTAAAGGTGTAGTGTAGTTGATACCGTCGTTTAGTACCAAAAATAATATTTATAATTCCGAGCTAAACTAACAGAAGCTAGTGGTAGCACGAGTCGAACCACAGGGAGGAAGGGAATTTCAATTGTCTAAATCTGGTCTAAGGTAACTTGATTGTGTGGGGGTTTGATTGATTTGGTCTATAACTAATAACAATAAAAGAAAAGTAAATTAATGAAATATCAAGAATAAAAGAGGTACTAGGATGGTCGGTTCGTTATAGTTTCGGCGGCAGCATACTAAACAGGTCTAAATCAAAACACATGAGGCGGGAAATAAAGAGGTCCTCTCGGTCCACTCTTAACAAATAGCATCTCTCGATCTCGCTATAAGTCCCTAATATCACTAATACGACTCTCGTCCTGAAAAGTGACTTATAATCTAAACTTTACCTATCTTTCGATCTCGGCATAATTTAGTCATTTTAATTGGTGATCTAACAACTGTCCCTATCTCTCGATCTAATGGGTCAGTCATATCCTAAACATTCAACTGGTCGTGTACACTCGATTCGTCGAATTAAGAATTAAAACAATTAAAACGAAAGGAAAACCTCACGCGGTCAGTCGATCGACCAAGTATAGCAGTCGATCGACTGACATGCGATTCAGTCCGAATTTATTCTACGCCGCCTACACTATAATTCGCCTACATCCTAGCACTAACTATTTAGCTACTCATTCTAAGGGTAACAACAATAACATCAATGATAAATCTAACTATTGAATTCATGTTTAAAACGGCGGAAGAAACAATTAACAAAAAAACAACAGTTCGGCTTTGGGGAAACTGATCTAGCAATTCTAACACTATAAGCAAAATACTGAAATAGAAACAGTAGAATACCGTGTAGAATTGTGAAGGAAAAGAACAAGGCCGAATTATCCAAGCAAATTGTATTCAAAACCGAAGCAAACCTTGAACCCTAATTATTCTAAACTGAATGTAAAAATGAAATAAAACTTGATGTCAAAACTTAATCAAAACTCGATGTTCATGCTGCGTTATATAGGAAAAGTACGCAGCTATTATTCCTAAACCTAATAATTCATGGGCTTGATAAATCTCGGTCTTTTAATCCTCGTATCAGCTCGTGGAGTGGTCGATCGACCATGATGCTCAGTCGATCGACCAAGGTATACTGAACAGTAGCTTCTGATCCCGTGCTCTGGTCGATCGACCATAATCATCAGTCGATCGACCAAGATTGCTGTACAGTAGTGCATTCTGACGAATTCTGCAGCGCGCACCGATCTTAAAACAGCTGCCATTTCTTCGTTACTTGGTCAAATCAGGCGTTCTACGCGGCGTTGGAAAGCTAAGAGGATAAGCTTTCATCTCCATTTGGAATCACTGGATTATCAGCTCTAGAACTCGAGATATTGCCATCTGAAGCAGGCTGCAATATTGTGAAGTGCTTCTTCGCTTTTAAACTCGTACGCACCCGTGCTTTTGCTATCTTTAGGCCTTGAAACGCGCACCAAGTTCATTCCTCGAGTCAATACTTCATGTCAAATGCAATGTTAATTACTTAGGAACGGATTTGGCTCGATTTCCGCTCAATTCTTCATATTTCTGCAATAATAGACAAAAACACGAAAGTAGAGGAAAATAGGGAAATAATGGCATATATTGCACATTTGAGCTCTGAAATGCGTGTAGAATAAAGTGTGAAACATCATATTTTGGACACGCATCAAATCTCCCCAAACCAAACCTTGCTTGTCCCCAAGCAAGAACTAGACTCGATCCTAAAACCTAATGGAACGAGTTCAGTCTCAGAGCGAATTGCAATATGTAAAGCCTAAACCAATTTAATGCACAACCAACAATCAATTAGCAATGTGAATCATGCAGACGAATTATGAAGCCGTTAAAAACTGCTGAACCGTCAACCATAGAGACTTATCAAATTGGACTCTCACGGGTCGCTCAAATCACTCAAATAAGAACAAGGTGAATATATAAGAGGATAGAAAGAATTTATTTTGTAAAGACTCTCACCTAACTACGACCTATGAAGACATGCCAGCAATAAAATATGAAAATGATCTCTATGACCGTACATATGCATTCCAACCAACAAATGACCATGACACATGCCGAGGTATATATGGATATGTGAGGTAAAGGGTAAGAAGGGGCTAAAATGAATTTGGATATGAGGAGTAATAGGCCAAGCTAGTACTACAATCCAAACTATAAACGAATCCCAACTTCAAGCTCGATGTAAATGATACAATGCGGTGCCAATTCAAGGCACAAAACTCACAATCTCCACAAAATTTTGACTCCCCAAAGCATACAAATGATAATATGGGAGTGGAAATCACCAAATCATAACAATTGCAACATGTGATTTTTTCCGAACTTTTCTTTCTCTCGGGATGCAGTCGATCGACCAATATGGTCAGTCGATCGACCGGATTCTACAGCACTCGTCTCTTTTTTTTTTCTCTTCTTTTTCGAGTCATTTTTCTTCCTTTTTTTTTTCTTTCCTTCCACCATTTCACCCAACATCTCGAAATGAGCATATAACCAAACCGCAAATAAACACATTCCCAAAACTAATACTACTAGCTTGACAAAGGCAGGCTAAATATAGGATGTAGCTAAGGGACAAAAAGGCTAAATTTGGCTTTGTGAGGTTCATGGGTAAAATGAGAAAAGGGGACCTCTACCACATGTGTCAACAAACCACAAACCGAATGCATACAGGTATTTAGTAGATCAAGTTCATATTCATGCAAATTAAGGAAACATGCCTCATAAGGAGTACTACTCACATTCCTAGATAAACCGGTCATGAATGTCACCAGTTATAAGCTCTAAACCTCAGAAATATGATGTAGCTTGCCAAAAATCCAAGTCAAGTCTCAAGTTCAGCAAGAATGTAACGAAAACTCGTAGATATGCATTTACGATTCTACTAATAACATGTAAGTCAAGCAAGGCTCAGGCAAAACAGGTGCAAAAGCTAAATCATCCTTGAAATACTACCGTTCCGACTCGACCTATATGCTAAAATAAACATGCATTTTATGGAATTTTTTGAAATTTTTCAATTTTTTTGAATTTTGTATATATATGAAATGAAATAAACAATGCAAAACAAAAGTAAACGTGAATGCAAAACAATGATATGCGACGCAAAACCCTTCCCCAAACCAAATCGCACAATGTCCCCATTGTGCAAAATCATATAATGAAGAAAAGAGAAATGGGAATTTGCGAGAAAAGAAATAAAATAATGACATGAAGTAAAGAAATCAGGAACTCACAAGACTTTAAGCGCAGCAAAGGAAACCTCCCAAACCGGCGTGAGCTAAGAGGTTTCAGAGAGTGATGCTACTAATAAAAGTGCACGAAAGACAGAGAAAATACCACGTATAAGACTGAGAAAACAATTTTGAAGCGTAAAAATTGTGCACAAATGAGACAATAGGAGAAAGAGATAATTCGAAGGAAAATAAAGTGGAGTAGAAAACTCCCTTAAGTCCGCATATCGACCAAACACAGCAGGGGAGAGGTCGTGAATGAATATAGCAGCAGTGGTGGTCGATCGACCACATAACCCAGTCGATCGACCATGCAAACGTGAACAGTATCGTCTGGAAACTGCAGATCAGTCGATCGACTAATGGTCCCAGTCGATCGACTGAAAACACTGCTGCAACCTCTTATTTCTTCGTATTAGCTCAATAACTTGAGCTAATGAGGTCTAAAAACCTGCAAATGCACAATAATACGCGCCCAAAATTGCGCAAAACCCAGAATAAAGCCTAGAGTACTTAAAAATCCTAAGCAAATAAAATAAAAACGGAGTTTCCGCGCACACAAAAGCAATAAAAATGAAAATAAAATAGTTCGAAAGCAATAAAATGAAGTTTATAACGAACTTGATCAACTAATAGTTGATCAAGAAGGACCACGGTATGGCCCACTTCGTCGGCTTCTGGCTACATGAGGTAGCCTCAGCAGTGCTCATCTTCTCTTTGCACTCTTCTTAACTTCAATATCCGTATGGCTCAACGGATCAATACTCTCATCATCTCCCGATCAATGACCTCTTGAATCGTCGAATCCAAATCAGACTTCGTTGCTTTGACCGGCTCGTCATCCACTTCCTCATCAGTGCCATAGCTTAGGCAACCAAGACCACCCCTCGAAATGATTGGCTTCTTTGCAGCCGGAGCAACTTGTAGCTCACCCTTCCCCAAACCAGCTCCTGCAATATCAGAAATAGACAGATCTTCCTCCAATTTGCTCCCAATCTGGGGCGGAGGTGTCATAACAGGAATAGGAATAGAGACAGGCATATCAGGAAGCATAAAATATGATTTCTTTTCAGAAACCGTACTACAAGTGACTGGCCACATGGGGTCTTTCTTCTTAGCAGGATGAGTAAAAACGATGGACTGTTTCCCTACTTTAAAGGTCAACGTCCCTGAGCCTACATCTATAATCGCACCAAGCAGTGTGCAGAAATGGTCTACCCAAAATAATAGGAATATGAGCATCCTCGGGTATATCAAGTACAACGAAGTCAACAGGGAAGAAAAACTTCCCTATTTGGACAGGAATGTCCTCTAAGACTCCTATAGGCTGGACCGCAGAACGATCAGCCATCTGTACTGTCATGCTAGTAACTGCAAACCTAGTCAATTTCAATTTCCTAGCTAGACTCAAGGGCATGACACTTATACTGGCTCCTAGGTCACACAATGCCCTCTCAATTGAGAAGGTACCTATGTTGCAAGGAACAGAGAAACTGCCTGGGTCCTTTAACTTAAGGGGCGCAGTGTGAGACAGATAGGAGCAAGACTCCTCAGTAAGTGCGACAAAGTGTGCAATTTCAAGTGATTTGCTTTTTGGACAACAATTGTTTCATGAATTTCGTGTAAGCAGGCACTTGTTTAACTAATTCAAGAAAAGGAACTTGTACATTTAAGCTACGGATAACATTTTCGAACTTATTAAATGATACCTGTTCCTTGGTCGGCACTAACCTCTCCGGGTAAGGGGCTGTAAGAAGAACCTTAGCCCTCTCCTCTAAATCACGCGTGCCGGCATCCTTGGACTTTGGCTGGAAGTCCGTCACCTTCTCTTTGTTGCAGCTCGACCCTTCTTCGGACCGTCTCAAATGTGAGCCATTAACCGTCATCGGATCGAACTTCGGAGCGGATCGACCCATCAAGACTCGGTCCGCCCCAATATTGTCGGGACCGTGGTACCCGAAACACGTGGTCTCTTAGATTAGTTGGCATTAAAGGACGAAATTCCGCATTATCAGCAGTGATCTTGGTCGATCGACCAACCTCCTCGATCGATCGGTCCGTACACTTCGAAGCTCCGTAACCCGTGATTGATCGATCGATCGGGTACTTGATCGATCGATGAAATGCCTGGCGACGTCTTTTTTTTCTTTTTCGGACCCATCTTTCGCCCACAGTGGACCCGTGCAATAGTAGACCCGCTCCTCGGTGTTATGGCATTCAAAGTCTCTTTTTGCTCGGTCTCATCTTTATTAACAATATCAGCAGATGGCGAGGTCGATTGACTTTCAAATGCAGCAATTCTACTCCTAACGCTATTCTTACGCTCCGAGAGTTCACCTCTTCTCTTCCCAATTCATCTTTATTAATTTAGGGCTTACCCTTTCCATAGCAGGCTTTTCAGGGATCGACCCATTACGATCACAGCGTATAGCATGCACGGTCTCCAGTGTTGAAGAGAATAAAGGTCGGCCATTCGGGAGTGAGTTGATTTAAACCATGCGGCGATTTTGGCCGAAATCTCTTCTATCATAGCCTTGAGATCCGCTATCTCGTTAGAGGGAAGAGGGATTTGCGAAGGTGGTGCAAATGAATATGAAGGCTCTTGAAAGCCTTGTTGATAGTATGGATGTGGCGGTGTATATTGACCTTGTTTATATTGCCTATGAGCATAAACTTGGTCCATAGTTGCTCGGCATATACGAGAATCATGCCCCTCAAAGCACCACATCTCTCACAAAATTCCACCCGCTTGCTCCCAAGGACGGAACATGGTGAATCCTCCTGAAATCTTGCTAATAGGACTGTAGGACCTATCGAAACAACACTAAAGAGGAAAATAAGAAGCGCCTCAAGGTACTCGGTCTTCCCTTGAGGCTAAAAAACAGACCAAAATAAAAACAACTAAAACTAGCGCTACCTCCCCGGCAACGGCGCCAAAATTTGATACCGTCGTTTAGTACCAAAAATAATATTTATAATTCCGAGCTAAACTAACAGAAGCTAGTGGTAGCACGAGTCGAACCACAGGGAGGAAGGGAATTTCAATTGTCTAAATCTGGTCTAAGGTAACAGTTGTGTGGGGGTTTGATTGATTTGGTCTATAACTAATAACAATAAAAGAAAAGTAAATTAATGAAATATCAAGAATAAAAGAGGTACTAGGATGGTCGGTTCGTTATAGTTTCGGCAAAGACATACTAAACAGGTCTAAATCAAAACACATGAGGCGGGAAATAAAGAGGTCCTCTCGGTCCACTCTTAACAAATAGCATCTCTCGATCTCGCTATAAGTCCCTAATATCACTAATACGACTCTCGTCCTGAAAAGTGACTTATAATCTAAACTTTACCTATCTTTCGATCTCGGCATAATTTAGTCATTTTAATTGGTGATCTAACAACTGTCCCTATCTCTCGATCTAATGGGTCAGTCATATCCTAAACATTCAACTGGTCGTGTACACTCGATTCGTCGAATTAAGAATTAAAACAATTAAAACGAAAGGAAAACCTCACGCGGTCAGTCGATCGACCAAGTATAGCAGTCGATCGACTGACATGCGATTCAGTCCGAATTTATTCTACGCCGCCTACACTATAATTCGCCTACATCCTAGCACTAACTATTTAGCTACTCATTCTAAGGGTAACAACAATAACATCAATGGTAAATCTAACTATTGAATTCATGTTTAAAACGGCGGAAGAAACAATTAACAAAAAACAACAGTTCGGCTTTGGGGAAACTGATCTAGCAATTCTAACACTATAAGCAAAATACTGAAATAGAAACAGTAGAATACCGTGTAGAATTGTGAAGGAAAAGAACAAGGCCGAATTATCCAAGCAAATTGTATTCAAAACCGAAGCAAACCTTGAACCCTAATTATTCTAAACTGAATGTAAAAATGAAATAAAACTTGATGTCAAAACTTAATCAAAACTCAATGTTCATGCTGCGTTATATAGGAAAAGTACGCAGCTATTATTCCTAAACCTAATAATTCATGGGCTTGATAAATCTCGGTCTTTTAATCCTCGTATCAGCTCGTGGAGTGGTCGATCGACCATGATGCTCAGTCGATCGACCAAGGTATACTGAACAGTAGCTTCTGATCCCGTGCTCTGGTCGATCGACCATAATCATCAGTCGATCGACCAAGATTGCTGTACAGTAGTGCATTCTGACGAATTCTACAACGCGCACCGATCTTAAAACAGCTGCCATTTCTTCGTTACTTGGTCAAATCAGGCGTTCTACGCGGCGTTGGAAAGCTAAGAGGATAAGCTTTCATCTCCAATTGGAATCACTGGATTATCAGCTCTAGAACTAGAGATATTGCCATCTGAAGCAGGCTGCAATATTGTGAAGTGCTTCTTCGCTTTTAAACTCGTACGCACCCGTGCTTTTGCTATCTTTAGGCCTTGAAACGCGCACCAAGTTCATTCCTCGAGTCAATACTTCATGTCAAATGCAATGTTAATTACTTAGGAACGGATTTGGCTCGATTTCCGCTCAATTCTTCATATTTCTGCAATAATAGACAAAAACACGAAAGTAGAGGAAAATAGGGAAATAATGGCATATATTGCACATTTGAGCTCTGAAATGCGTGTAGAATAAAGTGTGAAACATCATATTTTGGACACGCATCAGTAGTTATTTTAAAGTTTTGTAGCAGTTATTTTTTCAATTATTGTAAAGTATTGTAAAGACTTAGGATAATTATTGTAAAGATTTAGTATAATTATTGTAAAGACTTAGTATAATTATTGATGATGAAGAGGGATGTTGAGATATTTCTCCATTTGTACACGCAACGGAAGGAAGCGATGGGAAAGGAGTGTGGTTCTTCAACAGTTGAAGATTCTTCGACAGCCACTTCAGTTTCTTCGACCGCTTTCATTAGTGACGATGATTCTTTGTTCACTAAATATTTCAATTTTATTTGTGAAAAAGCTGAGGAAATGAAACGGGAAGTGGGAAATGCTTTTGCCGTTGTATGAAAGTTTTTGCAAGGAGCATGAAAAGGGGAAGCATGAAAAGGGAAAAGATGAAAGGAATGGGGGTTTAGCGTTTGATCCAGAAAAATATAAGGTGGTTTATTCTCGGGAGAAAGGTAAAAATAAGGTCCCTGATGTAGCGGTTGAGAAACCGAATGAGGAGGTGCCAACTAATGACGGCATTGATAATATTGATGTTGAGAATGAAGCTGTGGACTTGAGTAGTGTGGATGACGTTGTTAACAAAGTTGTCAATGAGGCTGTTGTTTGGGATAGAATTCAAGATAATTCTGTTATAAGTGCTTACCTTTGCATTCGGACGTTATGCCCGAGCATACGTTTTTTGGGAATTGTGGTATAGGGTGTGATTTAAATTGTGAATCACCCAATCCCGATGCGATTGTAGTTTTGGTTTTTTGTGCAAGTACAAGGAGCTTTTTGCTCCTATTTTAATGCGGAGGAAGCGTACTTGATTCTTGTTTTTACGCACGATCATGACCTACGAATTGGGTAAGCATTATATGTTTTTTGTTCCCTCTCTTTTTTTTTTCTTTTTTTGCTAATATATCTACTTTTTAAAAGCTTTTATTGTTGTTTTGGGTTATTGTCTTTACTATATAATTTTTGTTTCCATGTGGCAGGGAGGATTTGGTTGTGTTTTCATTTCATCACATGTTAACTCGAGATGGCATTATTTCACTGTCTGCTAAGACTATGATCACATCGAACGTGATTGATTCTTTGGTCATTCTTACTTAATGACATCTTTGGTCAAGGTTGGGAAAGGGTTATCCCCCACAAGAAGTTTTTTTGTACAAGTCATTCGGTATGTGAAATTTTTTTTACATATTTCGTATCGATAAATTTACAATGGTTATGACAGTTATTCTATTGTAGTTACTTGATTATTGTAAAGTATATTATTTGTTATTTTATTGGCTAAAAGCATTTTTCCTATTCTTCAATTTTCCTATTCTTCAATTTTGTTTATTGTTTCTGTGATTATTCTAATACTGTATTTCAGTTATTGTATTATACAAGTTCAATTATTCTATCTTTTTAACAAGTTACAATAACTGAGTTTTCATAATACAATAACATTGTTATTGTAATACAATAATCGATTATTGTATTACACTAACAATGTTATTGTATTATGGAAACATAGTTATTGTATTATGAAAACTCAGTTATTGTATTATGAAAGCTGTTATTGTTGTGATAGTTATTGTAAAGCAGAATAGTAGTTATTGTATTCAGTTAACCAAGTTTTTCAATTGTGATATTTCATTTTCTCTTATCGTGTGGTAATATTTTTCATAGGCTTCTTTGTTTAAGCTTATCAAAAGTCGATGATGAGAAAGATTTATACAGAAAGGAAATTTCTAATGTTTGGGACACTGTCATTGAGAACAACGAAGGTTCTCTTGACATTGGTGCCGATTTGGTAATTTTTCCAATCCTTTGTCTTCTTTCTTTCTTCTGTTGATTATTTTATCGTTGAGAACAACAAAGGTTTATGTACGCCTGTTTTATCATGCCAGGTTTTTATTCCTGTTCATTTTGGAGATCATTTTTTCTGTGTTGTTGTTAATTTTGTGGGGAAGACTGTGGACTATCTTGACAATCGTGTATATGATGATTTTGAAGATAGTATCTGGGTGTTGGCTACCAACTCTATTGTATGTACCTTATTATAAGTTTTTGTTTTCATCTACTTCTTTTAGTTATTTTTCTTGTTCTTTAGTGATGATTTTTGATTTAAAAATGTAACCAGGTTGAAATATTTGGTAGTTATCTTGTCGAGAAAGGTTTTGAAAGAGGCAGTGAGGTCCGCAATTTCAAATTTGTAAATGTGGCTTTTGGGTGGAAATCGGAAGGGTCCCAGAATTTGGATTGTGGTGTTTTTGTCATGATTCATATGATGTTTTATCTTTGGGAAGTTGTTCAAATCGAGTTGCATGACGCATTGAAAAGGATCATATATAGAGTGAGATAGCCGCCATCTTGGTTTTAGCCAATATCAACAAAATTAGGAAACAATTGTTGGATTTGGTTGATGATTTTACAAAGACAAAGGCACCTTTCTTTGCTGTTTTGCTTGAGAAGCGTAGGCTATTTGAGTTAGAAGCGGCAAGGGTGAAGCAGATGCTTTGGAAGCTGTTAGGGTTATGGAGAGGAACTGATGATGGTGTAGGTACTCGGGGCCTAGGAAAAAGAGTATGCCTGGTACACCTATGAGCGCTGGGATGATTAGATCAGGCCGAGGTAGTAGACCGAACTCGATGGTCTTGGTGCTCAATAAAGCGTGGCAAGGCGGATACAAATCTTGTTGTTGTTTCAAAAGTTATGAGGGCTAACAGCAGATATACACGCGCTATGCCAAGCAAGAAGAAACAAGTTGTTGATTATTGTTTCTTGGATGATTACAATCTTGCAAATGAGTATGTTCATTTTTCTCCAAACTCAATGAGAAACAAGTTTGTGTGATTATTCTAATAATTGTATTCTACAAGTTCAATTATTCTATGTTTTTTTACAATTACAATAATTGAGTTTTCATAAAACAATAACTATGTTAATGTAGTACAATAATCGATTATTGTATTACATTAACAAAGTTATTGTATTATGAAAAACTTCGGTTATTATTCTTTGTAGTTATTTTTAAATATTGTTTTTAAAATTTACTAAGCTTTTTTTTTTAACTCCTTTGCGGTGAACTTGTTTTTCTGCGGGCAATGCTATCTTGGATAGGTCGATATTCTTTTTCTACGGCCGAAGATTACATCGAGTTGCGCGTAATAGCCTGGTCAGTTGTCTTGAATTTCATGGAGGTTAAGGAGAAAGAAGCGCCAGTGATGATGTTCCTTGGGACACAACATATGGTATGATCTGTTTTTCATTGTTCAGTTACTGTAGAATGTTTAATCATTTATCTTCAATTTTATTCACAGTTTTATGGTATTTATAGGGAATCTTTGAAGACATGCTAGAGCAAGGAGGGGATAGTGATGATGATGTAAGCGATGACCGAGAAAGACAAGGTTGTGCGATCTTGGTCCTATTTTTTAGGTGAAAATGTTGTAAACTCTGAGATTGATGTGGACCTTGTCTTCATCCCGTTGTCTTTAGAGAAGTACTACTTTTGTGTTTGTGTGAACTTTATGAATAAGACGGTTGATGTGCTGGACCATACGTCGCATAAAGATTGGGAAAAATCCGATTTTTACAGACTTGCAAAGATTGCAGTACGTTTTTCTAACTCCTGATCATATACAAATGCTATTTTCAGTCAGAATTATTGTATTGCTGTAACAAAGTTATTGTATTGTTTTAAACTTGTTATTGTATAGTCGTGCTTTCTAATTCTTTCTTTTTTTTGTACATGCTGTAGGTTGATTGTTTTTCTAACTTTTTGGAGACAAGGAAAACAGCAAAATCAGGAGTTCTCATTAACACATTTACATTCGTGAATGTTGATTTTGAATGGAAAGCGACTATCAGGGGTGATAAGGAATCGGGATTTTACACAATGTTTCACATGCTCACATATGAAGGGAAGCACGAGCAAGGATTGTATACGGTTAACAAGAAATGTGAGAGGATTCCTATATGGCTTGAGATGGTTGCTATTTTGTTGATGTCAGATGTCAACGAGTCAAGAGCATCTCTTTTGGAACAAGTGGGAACTTTCAGGCAGAGTATATTGGAAGTAGAGAAAGAACTTTTAAAATTCAGAAGATCAGGGAAGAAAAGGGTTAAAACAACAGCCGTTACTGGTCCTTCTCGGCGAAACACATAAAAGAGCAATTGATTGATTATAGATGGATTTAGCAAACAATTCTAGATGGGTTTGTTTGATAATCTACTGTTTAGATAGCTGTTATTGATTGTTTGAACAAATTTGATGTAGCTGTCATTGATTGACTTAACAAGTTAGTGTTTTTGCAATGACTTTAAGCTGTTATTGTAATATCTCTAGACATTTATTCAAATGATCAAATGCAATTATTCTATCAGCTTTCATGTAGCTGATTATTGTAAAGCGTTTGCCCAATTATTTTAAAGCATACCTCTGATTATTTTAAAGCTGTCATGCATCTGATTATTGTAAAGCTCCTCCCCAATTATTTTAAAGCATATCTTTGATTATTGTAACAAATTGGCAAGTGCAAAGCATCATCAATTACAGTAGAGCATTATCAAATTAATATATTTATGGAAAAAAATCAGAACGATTGCGTATAAACTCAGCATCAATTATTATAAAGCACAATTGTGATTATTGTATAGTTTTCACATGATTATTCAGTTATTCAAATGATCAAATGCAATTATTTTAAAGCTTTTATGTAGCTGATTATTGTAAAGCGTTTGCCCAATTATTGTAAAGCATACCTCTGATTATTTTAAAGCTCTCATGTATCTGATTATTGTAAAGCTCTTCCCAAATTATGTTAAAGCATATCCTTGATTATTGTAACAAATTGGCAAGTGTAAAGCATTATCAATTACTGTAAAGCATTATCAAATTAATATATTTATGGAAAAAAATCAGAACAATTGCAAATAAACTCAACATCAATTATTGTAAAGCATAATTGTGATTATTGTATAGTTTTCACATGATTATTGTAATAGCGCAAGGTATTATTAAATGAACAAAATCAGAACAATTGCAAAAAAATTCAACATCAATTAATGTAAAGCATAACTTTGATTATTGTAAAAGTCTAACACACTTATTGTAAAGTATACCCCTGATTACTTGTAAAAAAGTCTAACACAATTATTTTGCAATCTTGCGGTTATTTGTAAAGCATAATATGGATTATTTTAAAACGTAATCTTGATTATTTTAAAGCGTAATGCATTTTTCATTCTTCTTCATC
The DNA here is from genome assembly GCF_048544455.1 of Silene latifolia. Taxonomy (NCBI): domain Eukaryota; kingdom Viridiplantae; phylum Streptophyta; class Magnoliopsida; order Caryophyllales; family Caryophyllaceae; genus Silene; species Silene latifolia. The sequence continues at coordinate 84,758,128 of NC_133533.1, forward strand.
TTCATCCTCCATTTCATTTTCCTCTTCATCTTCTTCCTCCAAAGCATGCTCAACAAACGGATTTGGACAGTTTCTCTTGTCATGGTGTCCCATTTGTTTGCAGTTATTACATAGCCTCTTCGGTTTGCTCGCCTTCTCAATTGCGTTATCCTTGTTTGATTTCATTCTCATGCCGCTTCCTTTGTTTTTTGCAATCTTGGGTGGAAGAACAGTAATATTTGATTTTCTTTGAACAACCTAAGAGCATTTCCAGTTCTTGATCCTTTGTCAAGCTCTCTTTGGTTGGATTTATTTTCTCTCGGAATTGTAAAAGCATCAAACTTAGCTCCTTGATTTGATTTTCAGGCATCGAGTTAAGAACACTTATTGTTGCATAAAACTCTGACCATACCCTTGATAATTCCAATTTTCTCAAATCAGTGGGATCGTAGTCTTGCAATAACTTTCCATCCAGTCCATACAAAGGCTTTCTATATGATTTCTTCGTCCATCTAGTTTCGATGTCTTTGTTCCGGTATGCTTTGCGATCCTTTTCCGATATAATCCATATAATGTGTTTACAAAGGATTTCTTTCCTCTCAAACATCTTGCACGTACATGTTGTTTCCTTTGATTCGTTATTGTGAGCAACCTGCATGCACAGTGTAGTTATTTTAAAAGGCAATCATAGTTATTATATAGTTCAACATGAATTATTTTATGCAGACTAGCAATTAACACCAAGGTAGAAGTCTTTCAATTTTTTTATGTTTAATATAATGTTACAAAGTAGTTTTCACATGATTATTAATTTATTCAAATGATCAAATGCAATTATTTTAAAGCTTTTCATGTAGCTGATTATTGTAAAGCGTTTGCCCAATTATTGTAAAGCATACCTCTGATTATTTTAAAGCTCTCATGTATCTGATTATTGTAAAGCTCTTCCCCAATTATTTTAAAGCATATCCTTGATTATTGTAACAAATTGGCAAGTGTAAAGCATTATCAATTACTGTAAAGCATTATCAAATTAATATATTTATGGAAAAAAATCAGAAAAATTGCAAATAAACTCAACATCAATTATTGTAAAGCATAATTGTGATTATTGTATAGTTTTCACATGATTTTTTTAATGGTAAAACACGGTTATTGTATTCTTTTATCACAGTTATTGTATGTTAAAGTAAAAAGACAATTATGTTTATAAAATTGAACTAGTTTTCCTACCCGTGAATTTCACGGGGCTGGATTTACTTAGCTTATGAAAGGATAAATGTAGTTGATAGTTCTGAGTAATTGGATTTTTACAATTACCATACTCCCACCATTCCACTCTTATTATCCCCCTTCCATTTTGGGACGATGTAACAAAAGAGGATGAAACATCAATTCCACGTCTTAAATTAAAGGGAAAGAGAGTATATTACTGGAATTAAGATGATGGTAGCAAAATTATCTAGAGGCAATATTGGAGTTTTAAAACTTTTCCTTATTAAGTTTAGAAAGGAGAGAATAAATTTTGGGAAAAAAGGGGTGGAGGGAATACCATACCATCCTATTGCACCATGAATAATTATTCCTTTTTTTTTCTAATCTTTTACTTGATCAGCCTCTACATTTGGAACGGTTGTTTACAATTTGGATTGAGCAAAATTGTGTGTAGTACCATTATTGTAGTATTATACCCGTCGTACTATGGGCCTTCTTAATAGCTTATATAGATTCAGTTTTTCGTCGAGGCCACTTTTAAATTAAACGCCATGAGTACCATGGGAATTTGGCAGTTAAAAAATTTATGAATACTTTAATTTTCAACCCTCCTCATCCATCCGCTGGCGTTCTATATGGACGATAAGATTAACAAATTACCTTCTTTATTTCTGTCAATACTCAATATGTTAGGTTAAGAATCCTCCTCACAAAGTCTCGCTCAATGGTAATTATGTAAATCGTCTCTTAGTGTACCAAGCTTCTTAAACCTTTCGATCCAATAATGGAGACACATGCACGTAGTGATGTAGAAGAGAAGAAGGGAATTACTGAAATGAAACACATTAAATGAAATAAAATTACAATTTTGTTTCCCCAGATAATTAGGATCATCATTTTATATAAAAAAAATGAACGGATTACAAGATCCTTGGATCCTACAAAGGAAGCAAATTCTTAGATCCTATAAAGGAAGTCAATTAGGCCACCTATTACCTGAAAACAACCAAAACAGAATTGAAGACCTCTAAGGCCCTAATACATTTTCCGTGCAACCTCTACATTATAGTGCTTTGTTCTTGTGAATACTAAATTATTCTCCATATAATGGCAGCAGTGTGACGTCCTTGTAATTTCTTTTGCACCTCTCCCTCCAAATATGGTATATAGTACAAAGAAATGCGCATCATATCTGTTTCTTTTTCCAAGACTCTCCCCCGTTTATGAATTGAATACCAAGCAAAGATATGTCCAAGTCCAGTAGCCGAAACTGAATTAATCCAAGCTTTCCAGATTTGCGAGGAAAAGGGGCATTCAACTCAATGTAGAGTTACTTGAAATGAAGCACACTTTTGAACAAATAATGTCACGAAATTGAAATGTTTTGCAAGTTAAAATATCTTCTGCAAACAACAAACTCAAATTTTAAGCCAGTTAATTTAACAAAATACCAAGTCAGTATTTAGTACGCCGATGTGCCAATCGACCATCGGCAATAGAAAAATCGAGTTGATATATACCTTTCCTTCTTGTGATGTTGAATTGTCCATTGTGTTACGTGCTGCAAAACTAACATGAGATTATGATAGCACTTAAATTGTTAAAAACTGAAATATCTAAAGAGAACTTAAAGAATTAAAACCAAATAATTTAAATTGATTGTGAAAGGTAATTGAGCAAAGAAAAATAACCGAGATAAATCAACAAAATGAAAATAACACCTTTCCAAAGGTAGTCGGGCCTTGATTACCCAAAGCGCCACGCGAAGTTCTCGGTCATTGACGAACAATGAAGATGGCATGCTCTACTGGAACATGGGAAGAAATAACAATTTAAATAGTTCCCATTTTTGTACATAAGCAAACGAAAAGTCTAATAATGTTATTGATAATCAATGGATATGAAAGCAAATGTCATTCAATTACTCTGCTTTAATTGGTGATTACATGAAAGGCTGGATAATCGAAATATTTAAGACGTTTGATTACTCTCGTTAATTAAAAAATCGATTCTTGAGATGATGGAAACGTAGGATTGATTACTAAATAAGAGGAATTGCTAACTTCTAGCTGTAATCCATAGAGAGCAGAGGTGATTTAATAGTGTGTATTTTAATACGTGGCATTTTAGAACATTGTTTTACTTACCCTTTTAATAATATTGTATAGATATAAATAAGTATAAATGTTTAGATTATGAACAAAACCTAATAACGCCTACCATCTTCCATTCTCCCGTATTAAAACGTTTATTCAAAATTAATTAGGAAGTAAGTGAAGAAGATATAAGAGCAGTTAATTAAAAGAGATTAAAGAGGGGGAAATGGAAGAGTTTTAGTAAACTTGAAAGCCCATATTGAAAACTTAAAGAGGCAGAGGACTTGAAAAATTCTGAACGTTTCTAGTCAACAACTATGAGAAGCAATTTTATTGCAAACGTGTCATTTGTAAATCAAATGTGGCATTGCATTAATCAGACGTGGCATTTTACAATCACATGTGGCTTTGTTGATGTGGACTTTATGAGCCATTTTAGTTTAGGCTTTTAATAGTATTTTATAGATAACCTGAAATATTCTATGCTTCCTGTAGGCATCTTCAACATTTATAATGTGCATGTTTCCTTGCTCAGAAAACCCCCTAACGGCACACGAACAGGGAGCCATTTGCACTTGCTCTTGGAACTCATAGAAAACAGTATGTGTGTAGATTTTAGAGGCATGTTTTTCAATCATTGTCTTAGAAGAAACCTGTGGCAATGTCTTTGTCACTTGCAAAGCATTAAGAAATCTGTGATTATAGCGTTGTTGTTCCATTGCACTCTGAAAACGCAACCAAAATTCTACAAGTGTGCCATCTATGCTCTCAAATCTTTTGAAATAACTGTTTTGACTCTCTGATCTTTGTGTAGTCTTCAAAAGGCAGCCTAAAGGCAAATCCCTAAAGTAAGCAGGTATCCATTTGTGCCTTTTGCCATACATGTATGTCAACCAAGTATTATCATTCAACTCAAAGTCATTAATCACTTGAGTCCATTTTTCTTCAAACTCAATGGGTTCCAAGTCAGTATCCCAAACAACTCCGCATATCCGCTCAACAAAGTCAGTCTCCTTACAAATCTGTGACTCAACTTTATCGGTAAGTTTTTTCATTATATGCCACATGCGAGAACGATGTCTTGCTTGCTTGAATACGAACGCACCCGAGAGTTTAATTCCGGATCTTGATCAGTAAGAATGCACTGAGGTTCCTTGTTGCCCACACAATCAAGGAACTTCTTAAACACCCAAATGAATGACCCATCGTTCTCATGATCGACAAGTGCAGCAACAAAAGTCACTGATTTTTTGTGGTTGTCAACACCAGTGAATGGGGTGAAGGCCATGTGGTACTTGTTAGTACCGTAAGTAGGATCAAAGGTAATGGTGTCCCCAAACAAGGAATAATTCATTCTTGCTTGTGCATCTGCCCAAAAGATTTTAGCCAAACAATTATCCTCATCAACTTGGTAAGCATAGTAAAAGCCATCTTGTGATTCAGAAAGTGTCTTTAAATAATCGAGAATCATGTCAGCATCTTTCTCACCTATATAACATTTAATATTTCTTTTGAAGTTCTTAAATTCTGTGAGAGATGCACCAATGTTTTCATACCCATTTGATTGTTCGGCCAGAATTCTAAAAGTCTTGGTAGCCCCGATGTTGAGTTTACAATTGTTAACAATTGTCTGCTTCATGTAAAGGTTAAGTGTTCTTACGTTTTTCTGGAATTCCCGTTCTTTGAGTGAGCAGAGTCTGTGATTATGACCTTCATAAAACGTATCAATAGCATACCCTATTACCTCCTTAAGGTCATTGAATACAGCACAAAACCGTATTTTTGCCTTGCAACCAAATCTTGTTATTTTTGTTTTCTTTGGCTCTACAGACCTTTTCCTCTTCTTTTTCTCTTCTGTGTTTTCAAATTCAACAACAGGTTTGAGTTTTTTGCGATCCTCTTTGAATCCATGTACATTGCGAGACCATTGATTTTTTGTCTATCAAACCATCACGGAATCTTGTTTGTGTATACTTTCTTGGTATGAAACCACAAGCCCAAGATATAAATTGTAAAACTCTATTGCCTCCTCCAGCTTTACAAACATTAATCCCAGAGCAGGTTTGAAACCATTTTCTACCATCCTATTCCACTCCTCACTGCCACCTGGAGTATATCTCAATCCCAGATTATGGATAGTATTTTCTCCTGTTTCAGATGAAACAGTAGGTGTAGAAAAAGTTGTTGCATTGGTAGTATTAATTTCAATGCCTGGAAACATTAAAACAGGAGAACTGTTATGGTATTATTAATTTCAATATCTTAGATTCTATACAAAACAAAACAATACAACCTCTCACATGGCAGTTATTTTAACGTTATAATGCGATTTATTGTATTATACAAATGCAATTATTCTATCGAGGGAGGGGGGGGTTAGTGAAATTGGTAGCCTAGTCCACCACAATGCACACACAGTTATTTTAATGTAATATCAAAGTTATTTCATTATTAAAGAGTAGTTATTGTACGGATTTTTTTGTCAGATCCTATAAAGTAGTATTTATTAGGAAAAAAACAATCTACATTACAGACAATTATTTTAACGTTATAATGCAGTTATTGTATTATACAAATGCAATTATTCTATCGGGGGGGGGGGGAGGGTTTTAGTGGAATTGGTAGCCTAGTCCACCACATTGCACACACGATTATTTTAATGTAATATCAAAGTTATTTCATTATTAAAGAGTAGTTATTGTAAGGATTTTTTTGTTAGATCCTATAAAGTAGTATTTATTAAGAAAAAAACAATCACATTAAGCAATTATTTTAACGTTATAATGCAGTTATTGTATTATACAAATGCAATTATTCTATCGGAGGGGGAGGAGGGTTTTAGTGGAATTGGTAGCCTAGTCCACCACAATGCACACTGATTATTTTAATGTAATATCAAAGTTATTTCATTATTAAAGAGTAGTTATTGTAAGGATTTTTTTGTCAGATCCTATAAAGTAGTATTTATTAGGAAAAAAACAATCTCTGTTACAACAATTATTTTAACGTTATAATGAAGTTATTGTATTATACAAATGCAATTATTCTATCAGAGGGGGGGGGGTTTAGTGGAATTGGTAGCCTAGTCCACCACAATGCACACATACGATTATTTTAATGTAATATCAAAGTTATTTCATTATTAAAGAGTAGTTATTGTAAGGATTTTTTTGTCAGATCCTATAAAGTAGTATTTATTAGGAAAAAAACAATCTCTGTTACAGCAATTATTTTAACGTTATAATGCAGTTATTGTATTATACAAATGCAATTATTCTATCAGAGGGGGATGAGGGTTTTAGTGGAATTGGTAGCCTAGTCCACCACAATGCACACACAGTTATTTTAATGTAGTATTATAGTTATTTCATTATTAAAGAGTAGTTATTGTAAGGATTTTTTTGTCAGATCCTATAAAGTAGTATTTATTAGGAAAAAAACAATCTCTATTCTAAACAATTATTTTAACATTATAATGCAGTTATTGTATTATACAAATGCAATTATTCTATCAGGGGGGGGGGAGGGTTTTAGTGGAATTGGTAGCCTAGTCCACCACAATGCACACACAGTTATTTTAATGTAGTATTATAGTTATTTCATTATTAAAGAGTAGTTATTGTAAGGATTTTTTTGTCAGATCCTATAAAGTAGTATTTATTAGGAAAAAAACAATCTCTGTTGCAGCAATTATTTTAACGTTATAATGCAGTTATTGTATTATACAAATGCAATTATTCTATCAGAGGGGGCGGAGGGTTTTAGTGGAATTGGTAGCCTAGTCCACCACAATGCACACACAGTTATTTTAATGTAATATCAAAGCTATTTTAATACTTTAAGGCAGTTATTGTATTATTGTAATCCAATTATTCAAATACTAGATATTGAATGATATCATGAATGAAAACCTACATGCAATTCTTTGTTAAACTTTACATGCAATTATGTTATGAAAACAATATGAAAACAACTTACATGCAATCGTAATTTGAACAAAAAACTTATCAACGTAATAACAACAGTTTTATATCAGCATTATGTCACAAATTTATAAATGAATTCATCGTTGTTTGATTATCAAGCATTATTATCAATCATAGTAAGCGTTTGATCGTCTGAATTGACATCGTTGAAGTGAATTTTATTGAAAAACACGTAAATCAAAGCGAGAATTTGTTATTTGATTCAATTAATTGAAATTATTCGATTATTCAATCAAAAATCGGGAAGAAATATCAATACCTTGATCGAATTTGAAGAATTAGGTTTTCGGAGAATTGTGGATCAAATTTGAAAAATTGATGAACAAATTGATAGTTTTAATTGAAAGAATGAAAATAATGAACGAATTGTTGATCAAATTTTGAAGAAGCGATGAATTTCTTGATCAAATTTGTTGATCAAAATTTGAAGAAGCGATGAAAAAAATTCGCGTGGTTTTTGATGAAACAGAGTGTTTTATCGTAGAGAGAGAAAGGGGAGAAAGAGAGAGAAAGCGCTGGGCGATTATGACGGCTCAATTTTTGATAATTGGGTTTTGTCAACTCATTTGCTTATATATGCGGGGGAAACTCACGAAAAGTGTCAAACTCACCGGATCTTGCCTATATATATATATATATATATATATATATATATATATATATATATATATATATATATATATATATATATATATATATATATATATATATATATATATATATATATATATATGTATATAGAGTCGGGATCCGGTGAGAACCTCTAAATATTTGAGGATTGAGTAACGAATGAAATATCACACCATATACAAAACAATATCGCGGGGAAAATTAACAAACAAAACCATCTAAAACTCCCAAAATCAGTCAATAGTTTCTCTCTCTAAAAAATCCAAAATCAATCTAAAACATTTCAAACAAAAATATATCACAATCCTCTCAAAAATTTCACTGAAAATCTGCAAAAACCTAAAGATTCAAACTTGATTTCAACTGTATTTCAACATCCTAGATTTATTCATTCATTAGATTGAATACTCTCACTAGAATTCGCGCAAAAATCGTTGAGGTATGTTTTTTTCGTTTTTTTCATTTTTGTGATTTTATTTCAACTTATGTAGTGTTAATTTGATTTTACATGTTATTTTTGTTCGAAATTATTGTAAGTACGTTGAATTATATGAATTTAATAGGATTAAATCAAAAAAATTGAACTAATCGTCAAGTTATTTAGTGTACTTTCATGTTCTTGCTGTAACTTTCTAAATATCTTACTTATAAATGATTTTAAACGTTTTTCGTTCATAATTCGACACATTAAATCAATTATTATCATCAATTGAAGTTGTAGTCGTTTATAAGATGTCTTTTTTTGTTTTAATCGCTAAAATTAGGGTTTAATATTGATCGATTGTGAAATTAGGTTTCAACATTGTTTAATTGTAAAAATTAGGGTTTCATATCGTTTTAATCACGAAAATTAGGGTTAACATTGTTTAATTGTGCAAAATTACAGTTTCATATGATAGAATTGAAGTAATCGTTTGTGTTCAGTAAAATGAGTAATGTTGAATTACATGTTGGCTATGATAATGAAAAACGTGTGATACTGTTGTTTGTATGATGTGATACTGAATGTGAAGATTACTAGTAATCTATTTTCATACATTTTGGCAGGTTGACTACATAATTAAGTTGTAAAATGTCATCAAGACACTAAAATGCTACAGTATGGTGTTTTCGCTGTAAAATGTCTCTGATTTGTAGTAAAATAATAAAAAATGTTGTTGTAAGTGTTGTAATATGGTGTGTTTTTTATATTATTTTACTACAAATTGTATTTTCTTTTGTCTAAAGATGATACTAAGATGATGTTTTGTACTTTGTTTTCCTTTTTTTTTGCAGATTTCTTCGCGTTTGGAGGTTACTTAGGAGTATGTGTGCATGCTGGCGAACTCTAATAGTGCATGATCAACTAAAAAAATCATGTTTTTTTATTCATTTCTCTTATAAAGACAATTTCTTTATTCTTAGATATCATTTCAAGCGATTATAAATTTGTATTTTTTTTTCCATTTTTGAGTTGGAATGTAAAATATGGTAACAATTATAGTTGTATCAGGATTTGCCTCTTTTTTATGTTATTAAATAGAAAATATATGGTTTCTAAAGTATTTAATTTTTTTTTGCAAACAATATCACACGTTTGTTTTAATAATATCACACTATTAGTTTAACAATATCACAGGATGTGATAAACAATACCACACAATTGGCTTAACAATATCAAAAGATGTGGTAAATAATATCACACTACTGGCTTAACAATATCACAAGATGTGGTAAACAATATCATAAAATAATATCACCCTTATTGTCTTTCAAAAAAATATCAAATGATATGGTAAATAATATCAAGTTATTGCGCTAATAATATCACACTATGCTATTAACAATATCATATATCTATTTTTATTTGCTAGTTTCCAAACAGTTATAAGAAACAATATATATCTTCATAAGTATCACGTCATATTGTTCTAGAAGCATTTGCAAGAACAATATCAAACTTCACGCACAACAAGATATCACACTTTAGCCAAAACTATATCGCATTCACAAGGAATCTTTTTGCTATTGAGAAACAATATTACAGCATATAAGATAAAATATCATTGCTGATTCTAAACAATATCAAAAAATTACAACCGCAATATTAATTTATAACGACTACACCAGATTACTATCCTTCCAAAATTACATCAATCAGTGCATATTCAATTAAAGTTCTGTCAACACAGTCTAAGTACACAGATTAGTTCCTTTCTCTTCCTCTACCTTTACCAATTTCTTTTTATTATCCATTTTGACATCTTTTTCCAAAGACAATCTTCAACTTCTTGCTTGACGTTTGTTCAACCTCATCTTGTTTTAAACACTAGTACAACCGTTTCATACAACCATTTCATGACCATGACTTAATTTAATGCAGCCACCTGACTATCTACTCAACTTTGCGAAACTCAATTACATCCAACCATTAGAACGACACCAATGAAGAATATCATGAGACTTCATATTCCCTTGGAAAGTAACACTGATTCTTAGCTTTATTTATGACTTGGTTTTATCCATTAGCTTCTCTGGACGCATCATGAGACTTCATATCCCCTTCAAAGTGGATCTGTCATTCCTAATAAGCAAACATGTGAGAGATATACAAGGATCCAAAGTAAAGCTCATCAAGAGCAATGAACCATCTTGTCTTTGTGGCGTCTACTTCCACTTCATCGATGATCCATCTCAAAGAAAGAAAAGGTGTCCAACACATTTACTCCGCAGGATTCTTCACCTTTAAGCCGCTTAAACAACCTGGTTTACGCAACCAACAATCTAGTGGGACAAAGTTCAACCTATTGTAGCAATAGAAGAAAGTGGATTAATCAAAACTCGAATCCACTAATGAATTAAGAGCACTCACAGAAAATATGAGCAAGGCCACAACTGAAATTAGACAAATCCGATCTAATTTTTTTCAATACCTGATGAAAACAATGGAATCAGAAGAACCAACAACAATATCTTAAAATTTATGTTGTGCTTGCTGCTCAACAAGATGAAATGGTGATGGTCAAACAAAATACCGACACTCAATAAACAAGCAGAATGTAAATCATAAACATATGATGACAACTCAACATCAAATCTATACCAAAACCAAATATACACCAAACTTGGAGACTCATTTGGCAGGTAAATTAAGCCTTAAGCCCAAAGTTTTTTAGGCCAATTTGGACCAAGTCATATCTCTGTCAATAGGCGCTCAAAGCTAAACAACTTTCACGATCGACAAAAAATAGCACAAAAAAATACAATGTAAACAAACAACTAGTAATTGATTTACGACAATCAAAGTAACAGGGATGTAATAAAACAATATCACACGATCTGCTAAACAATATCACAGTCCGCTAAACAATATCACACTGGATACTTTAGCAAAGAAATACGTGATATTTATAAGATGTCAAACAATTTAGAACGTAAATCGGCGAAATGTATACTACTACTAGCTAACAATAGAAAGAGTAACAATGTAAAATAGATGTAAATCAATCGACACAAATTTAAAAGATTTGAAACAAGATACTACACATGTAAATTAGGTTTACATGACAACAAAACTCGAACAAAGTGAAATAATTTAAAATCGCAATCAAATAACAAGACTATGAATCAATCTCATCAAAAGTATAAATCGAGAACAAAAAAATCATAACAACAGGTGAGTTGAACAAAAAAATTATTGAATATATAACAAATTAAGTAACTTGTTGAATTAAACTAACCTAGATGTATGAGAAAAAAGACAAATAAATCATATAAAGTCCTCACAAATTAAACCTAATTTAGGAAAAAGAGATACAAAGCATTGAAATCACGATGAGTAGCTACAAAATCATAACAAACGCAGTAAGATGACTAGTAATTGCAAATATATGTAGCGAAACAACAATCACATGAAAATAAAACTGAAATTAAAAACTAAAGATAAAGTAGATGTACCTGATATCGCGATTTCGATTGAAATAGTATGATCGTTGATAAGAAATAGAAGAATGACAAATGATTGAGCTGAGATTGAATTCGAAACAAAATAATCACGAAAACAGGAAAATTAGGGATTGCGTTGAGATGATTGAAGGTAGAGAGAGAAAGGCTTTGGGTGAGAATGAATGAATTAGGTTTGTTTCGATGGAATAAGGAGTATATATACGAGTCCGCGAAATTACCATATTACCCTTACTTATCCGCACTAAATCATGGATGTTGGATTTCTTAGATCGGACATTTTAGTATTAATCCTCAATCCTCAAATATATGATTAGCCATACTACATGATCCCATTCCTATGTATATATATATATATATATATATATATATATATATATATATAGAGGCGGGATCTCGTGAGTTTGGTTCTTATGGTGAGTTGTGAGTTTGTGTGCTCACAAATCTCAGCCCTTGGATGAAAGGAAAACAGATGGCTGAGATTAAAATCTAATAATTCCCATCCTCTGCCAATTCGAGACCTCCGTGCTCCATACTCGCACGCCACCATAATTCATTCCCTGCATCTCAATCGACACGCCAGCGCCGCTCCTCGATCTCTTCAATTTACATCCTTCACGAGCAGCCACCATCGTCGTTCAATCACCGTCGACCCCACTTCACTCAAAACACCGTGGCCCTGCATCAGCACTTAACTCGGAATCTAAACAGAGTGCGAAATCAGCCATCTGTTTTCCAAACATACTAAAGCAAGAGTTTCCACCGGCTACTTTTCTTTATCTCTCAAATTCCCCCAAATTTCACCCCTCAAATCCACAATTTGTTTTTACAATTCTCATTCATTTTCTTAATTTATCAAACTAATTACTTAATTGAATTCAACAGAGGCGTAGAGCATTTCCACCGGTCGAAGTCCATTTACATCGTGCCTGCTCCTGATGCACTGAACGGCTGATTTCAATAGTGCCGAGCTCGATTGTCGGTCTGAAATTGTTGATGCGGTTGTGTAGATTGGTGGCTTGATATGGTGATTTTGGTGACCATTGGTATCGGGTTTCGGTGCCGCAATCAAATAATGGAGACTCGAATTGGGTTCAGGTTGATAAGTGAGTCAGGTTGGAAAAAGCAGGTCATAATTTACGTTGAAAATTGCATATGGAGGGATAGCCGATAGTGTTATTGCCATTGTGGCCATGTTAGGTCAACCACTCAGCTATATCCTTTACTGAAACTAAATGTGGGAGGAGTAGTTGAAGTTAATGACTTTGTTCTATTCCTAGTCTTGTCTCTTGACTACTCTCTTTAGCATGACACATCAACATTCAACAATGCTTGGTGGACCAAAATTATTTAAAATGTTTTAATTTTTTATATTCAAACGGCTGTGACTTTAAAATTGTTTAAAACCACATGAATGCACTTGAATGTTTTGTTGCCGCTTCTGTTGGGTACATTTAATCCGACATAACTCACGCTTCATTAGGATACTTAAGCTTAGCCGCATGATGGTTGATCACTAACATAATACTCCCCCGTCTTAGTCAGTAAATTACGTTTACTTTATTTTGTGAAGAGAAATATAGCAAACGTAAGTTATTGAATAGGCGGAGGGGGTATATTTTCCCTAAGTAGTTACTAAAATATTAATGGCGTCTTGAAAATAGTCATTAGGCTAATTGTTGTTCTAAAATGCAGAGTATGTCCCACCTTATGATGTATACAGTGGATCGGAATAACACCAAAGTAATAACACAATAGCAACAGAATAACAATGAAATAACAAGTGAAAAAAAAAAGTAGTAAAAAAATCAAAGTGACACCGGAATAACATCACAATAACACCAGAATAACAATACCACCAGAATAACAGCACAATAACACGTGGTAAAAAACAAGTAAAAAAATCAAAGTAGTAAAAAAAATCAAAGTGACACCGGAATAACATCACAATAACAGCAGAATAACAGTAGAATAACAGCACAATAACACGGGGTAAAAAAAATCAAAGTCGTAAAAAAAATCAAAGTGGCACCGGAATAACACCAGAATAACAGCACAATAACATGCGGTAAAAAAAGAGTAAAAAAATCAAAGTCGTAAAAAAATCAAAGTAGTAAAAAATCAAAGTGACACCGGAAATAACATCACAATAACAGTAGAATAACAGTAGAATAAGAGCACAATAACACGTGGTAAAAAAAATAAAAAAAATAAAATCAAAGTCATAAAAAAATCAAAGTGACACCAGAATAACATCACAATAACAGCAGAATAACAGTAGAATAACAATACAATAACACGTAGTAAAAAAAAAAGAAAAAAAATCAAGGTCGTAAAAAAAAATCAAAGTGGCACCGGAATAACAACACAATAACAGCACAATAACATGCGGTAAAAAAAGAGTAAAAAAATCAAAGTAGTAAAAAAAATCAAAGTAGTAAAAAAATCAAAGTGACACCGGAATAACAATGAGAATAATGATGAAATATGACACCATAACACGTGGTAGAAAAAAAAATCAAAGTCGTAAAAAAAATCAAAGTAACAGCAAAATAACATCACAATAACAGCGGAATAACAATAACATGTGGTAAAAAAAGAGAAAAAAAAAAATCAAAGTCATAAAAAAAACAAAGTATAATAACACGAGGTAAAAAAATAAGAGTAAAAAAAATTCAAGGAAAAAAAATGTGGTACAAAAAGAAAAAGAAAAGAAGGTAACATAATGAGAAAACTAGAGAAAAACATAAGTGAAAAAAATCAAAGTTGTAAAAAAAAGCATAATAACACGAGGTAAAAAAGGAGATAAAAAAAATTAAAAAAAAAATTCAAGTAAAAAAAATCCGGTACAAAAAGAAAAAGAAAAAGAAAAAAAGGTAACATAATGAGTAAATTAAAGAAAAACATAAGAGAAAACAAAAATCAAAGTGGTAAAAAAAAAAGTATAATAACACGAGGTAAAAAAAAGAAAAAAAAAATTAAAGTAAAAAAAAGTAACATTAGAAAAAAGAGAAAATAAGTAAATGATAATGGTTTTATATAACATGTAAGATTTGATCTTGGCCACTCATCTCTAATATAATCTAGTGGCTTAGATTCCCCCAACTCACAACTCACCATAAGAACCAAAATCACCAAATCCAATCTCTATATATATATATATATATATATATATATATATATATATATATATAGAAGGGTTCTTATAAGGCCTTTATACTATATAAGGCCCTAAGTCCTTATAAGAACCCTTGGATGAAGGGATTGAATGGATGAGATAAGGAGAGAGGGGGCCTTTTTTAGAGCAAAAAAAAAGGAAATGCTTGTTGTTTGAGAGAGGTCCATCATCCATTGTTTTGTGTACTTCCTCCAAAGACAAATCCCACTGAGACAAAGGATTAAACAAACACAAATATATCATTTTGCATGCTTTCCCTCTTCATTCACCATTCAAAACCTCTCAACAAGCAAAACCCATAAAAATCACCATACAAAGGATCCTAAATAATGTAAAATCCAATATAAATCAACAAAAAAATAAGAGAAATTTCATCCCAACTGTAAAACTACTTCATTGATAATCAGATAAATAAATTGTTATCAAATAAACTACTTCATTGTTCATCCGTTAAAATTCATTAGCTTTGTTGAAGATAAATAAATTGTCATTGTTCATCAGAGAAAGAAGCTCAAAATGACAGTCAGTGTTTGTGAAATGGATCATATGCAGATTGAAGTTGCCGTCGATGGTGAGTTATTTGCTTTCTTATTTGTGTCTAGGTTATTGTTGTAGCTTGATGTTCAAGAATAAAGTGCTATATGTAATTTTGGATTGATGTTCATTATTGTAGCTTGTAGTTATTTCATTTGTGTTCATTATTCTTAATGGTGTTGTACTTTCATGGTGTTCATCAGATTTGTTCTTTCATTTTGGTAGCTTGTTGTTCATGGCAAAAAATGATGGAAATTTAAAAGCTTGGTAAAGAACAATTATAATTTCGGTGGGTTTAAGTAAAACTACGACCCGTATATGTATAACTTCAATAATACGGTGTACTCATGCAGTTCTTATATTCATCGTGTTATAACTCCACTTGTTTTTTGTAAAACTCTTTGACAATTTCTGCTGACTTCAGTAATGAGTAATTCTAACCCTAAATTTTGCATAAAAACTCTTACTAAGCAACCAATTTTGATATAGTTATTCATGTTATAGCTTAAGTTATACATTCATTGTAACGCCCCGTAATTTCGGACCGTTAATATATTTCGGAAGTAATTTATTAATCAAGTAAAATTTGATATTAATGTATTTAAAGTAAAAATAATTCAAAGAAATATAATTTTATTATATTTTGAAGAAAAGTATTTATTTTGATAGTTTCGAAATGTTTAAAAATAGTTTAAACCGTGTAAAAATTTTTTATTTCGAAAAATGGGCATATCGGGAAAAATTACAACTCTTTTGAAAATTGGGTAAACGATTTTGGAAATGGGTCGTATGAGTATTCAATTTTCTTGTAATCTCGTGTTTAAGAACTTTGGTCTTGTCGGAATTTGCAATTGACAAGCGGTTCTAATTATTATCGAAACGAGCCAAAACCGACT
Organism: Silene latifolia; assembly: GCF_048544455.1. Lineage (NCBI taxonomy): Eukaryota > Viridiplantae > Streptophyta > Magnoliopsida > Caryophyllales > Caryophyllaceae > Silene > Silene latifolia. The sequence goes on from NC_133533.1 coordinate 84,774,584, forward strand.
CGTAAAATCCCGACTTAAACCCGCTCCTTCCTTTCCTCCTTTCCTTTCCCGCGGACACCCCCCCCTTCCCCTTTCTTTTTTCTGATTTTTCTTTTCTATCTCCTTCCTTCATGTTCTAAAAACCAAAAAAACACCATTTTTGTACCAACTAAGCTTTTCAAGCCAAATTTCACCATAACTTCCTCATTTCTTGTCCGATTTTTACAAAATTTATATTTCCGGAATCCTCTCGTCGAGATCTACAACCTAGTATGTTTTAATTTCGGTTTTCTTGAAGTTGTTTTAAGACGAATTTGGGTAATTTCGGTATTTTATACTTATTATTGTGTTTTTATTGTTTATTTAGGTGAAGAATTGGAGGACGAGTTTGGGGACTCATATATTGTCGAAGATAGTGGCTAGTTGCTTGTTAGGGTTTGGTTTTCAAGGTGCTAATTGCTCATTTTCTAGCTTAAGGTAACATATTTCGAGTTACTCGACGAATAATCGTCACATTCTTTGTTGTTTTTGTATGTTTTTGTGATTTTTATTTAAGTAGTTAATTTCACATAATAAAATGGGTTGCATGCATGTCTTTTGTTAGTTTTAGTACTCATATTAGTATAAAAATGGAATGGGAACGATTAAGTAATGCTTAAAACGAGTTAAAATGAACAAAAACGGAAAAATGGAGGTGTAGGGGTGGCGGCAATGAGGCAGGGGCCGAGCCCACGGCGGGCCCACGGCTGGCCGGGTCGCCCGTTGCTTGTTTCGCGGTTTTTCATGCTTTATTCATCATTTTAGGTTCATTAATGTTATAGTTAGAATAAGTATCATATGGTTAAACCTTTGAAATGAATAATGTTAGTAGTAAAGATAATGAGGTTGGTAAAATTACGCTCATATTGATAGTTATCACATGTTAGGGTAGATTATAAAATGAAATTGTAATGATTAGGCTCAAAATGAATTTTATAGCGATAATTGTAATGTTTTGATGATTGTCAAAATCGAGCCTTAGTCCCTTTGATTGATTCGATGTCGATTAATTGAGTGATTGGTCACCGCAATTTAACCCGCACTGTCGCAGGGTGGGGTTGCGGGTAAAAATTCGGTTGGATGAAATTTTATATGAATTGGATAATCGGCCTTTTTCTTGTTTTAGGCCATTTATCAAGTTTTTTTTAGTTCACATGTATTGTTGGTTGAATTTAATAGTTTCTTATATTGTAGAAACGGCCCTAGATTCCCTGAAGCCTTTAATATTGTTAATATTGCTAGAAATGGTATTGGTATTAAATAATTTCTTGCAGGTTGTTGTGTTTGTCATAGATAGGTCTTTATAGTCTCTGACGAGTATATGTTCACTGCTTAATAGCCTTTGTGTTCCTGACTTGGTGGGTTTATATCCAAGTTGGGGCATGACCTCGTTACTTATTTTAATAGTAAGTGGTTAGCTTAAGTACTAGCCAACCCGTTGGTGGACTCCTTGGGGTACTCACTTTGTTTTAGAAAAATTGTGGGTCTTGGGTGCGGTGGTGTGTATCCGCATGTCTAGGTCTCTTGTGATTTTAGGCTAGGGTTGTGTTGTGTCTTGGTCATGTTTTATTAATATTAACCGCTGAGCCAAGATACCGGTTCGATTACCTTCCCTACCTCGTGGTATAGACTCGAGTTACAGAGTGACTATTGACGGTGCTAAGAACTTATGCCTGTCTTTGATATATTGCCCTTTCTTGTATGGTGACTTTATGAATTGTAATAGGTGAGATGTAAGCCGGTTACAATTGATAAAGTTTGGATTACTTCTTGTTATATGTTTCACATGATAGTTTAATTTGGTCGGTTTAGGGCTCACATGTTAGAATACTTGATAATTGAATTACTTATCATGTTGTTTACATGTTTCATTACATGTTACATTTAATATGACGTTTCGTGGTCGGGAGGACTAGAAGTTACTCCCCCTTTGAATTGTGGCTTTCGTGTTTGTATAAAATGCGATTGACAGGTACTTGATGCTTAGTTGGGGTTCACGGACGAGCTAGTGAGCAAGAGAACCTTGGACTTAGTTTGGTTTTTATTTTGTAGAAACCTTTAACTTTTGGTTTTGTATATATTTTGATGGGACATATGTCTCCCTCTTCTATTTTGGTTTGTATCATTATATCCCCGTGTCTTTAGCGTGGTTATGTAAATTAGTTTATTAGCTTTTGCAGGTTTTTGGCACTCTTAAGTTGGAGATGTTTGTGAATGGTTTAGGAAAAAATTTAAAAATTACAGGTTTTGTCTAGTTGAACCAATTACAAACATATCCTGTCAGTTTTTCCGTAGATTTTACGTGTTTAATTAACGTTTTTTTTAAGGGTGTCACAGTTGGTATCAGAGCTTGTTGCTCCTGACGCACGTTTGTGCACCCCACTTAAAAATCACTTGATCTTTAAATAATAAACTTGAGAGATGGGTAGGATGGGTAGATTTAGGATTTTATGTGGTAGTCTGTTTGTGATTGCTAATTGTTAGGTACTAATCAAATTTTCTCTTTTGTAAGATGGCTCCGCCAAGAAGAATTGATGATGCTATCTTACTAGTTCTTACTCAAATTCTCCAAAACCAACAAAATCAGCAGAATCAACAAGCTCCTCCTCCTCCTCCGCCTGCTGAGGGTACTCCAGGCACCTATACTTGGGTGGCTAACCAATTAACCCGAATCAACACTCCCACTTATGGTGGAGAGATTGATCCAGCTGCTCTTACAGGGTGGTTTCGGGAGTTGGAGAAAAGCTTTACGTTGTATGATGTTAAGGAGGAACATAAAGTGAAGCTAGCCTCTCACTTCCTAGTTCGAGAAGCAGATCGGTGGTGGTCCATGACTGGGCCTACCGTTTCAGTTGAACAGGGATTTGATTTGGAGTACGTTTCAAGGAATTAGTGGAGGCCCGATTTTATCCGCAAGAACTTAAGCAGCAGAAGTTGAAAGGATTCATGGAATTAAAACAAGGAAGCCTTCCTGTTCAGACCTTCACCGATAAATTCAACGAGTTGGCTCATTATGCAACTAGATTGGTGAAGGATGACAACGAAAAAGCCTTCTTTTATCTTGAAAAGCTCTCTACAAAAATCAAAAGTATGGTCCGACGGGATTCCACCAGCTTTGTTTCAATTTACAATGATGCTTTATGGGCTGAGAACTCCCTAAAAGACATTGAAAATGAAGCTCGTGCAACCAGTTCTAATCTTGGCAAGAGGCCTTTATATCCATCTTCTAGGCCCTTTACTCCTTCACCTAGGTTCACCTCTTCTCCCTCTGACTCAAACAAGAGGAGATTTGTTTTCTCTTGTGCAAGCTAACCGGGGTGGTCAATCTTGACTTTTAATGACAATAAAGGTACTAAAGACCGAGTGTGTTATAAGCGCAAGAAACCAAAGACATCCTGGTAAATGCTTTGTTGATCCTATCATATGCTTTTCATGCAACAAACCGGGCCACAAGGCCAATGTTTGCCCGGAGAGGAAGGTGACGGCTCCTACTACTCCTGCCGCCCCGGTGAGGCGGTGAGGCCGAAGGGTCGGATTTTTGTCATGAGCCGAGCGAAGGTCGAGGCACATCCCGATATCATTCGGTACATTTTCTATTTTTGATGTTCCTTGTTTGGTACTATTTGATACGGGTACCTCTTTATCTTTTATTTCAATGAAACTCTCCGATAAATTATCACTTGAATCATCACAAGAAGAAAGCACATCTATATCCTTACCCTCTGGTGATGTCTTTTCTGTTCTAAAATTTATCCAGGAAGTCCCTATTTCTATTTGCGGGATCTATATTTCAGCAAATCTTTTCCAATTTCCGCTTGAAGAATTTGATGTCATTTTGGGCATGGATTGGTTACATACTTATCATGCTCGATTTGAATGTCGAGATCGGAAAATAATTCTTACAAGCCCTTCAGGTCACCGTGTGTCTTATCAAATGGTTAAAAGACAAACCGGTACTAAATTAGTTTTCGCTATGAAGTTTGTCAATGCAATGAAAAAGGGTCATCAAGCCTTTTTGTGTATGGTGACTTCTTTCGATTCTTCCTCTCTGCCTCCTAAGGAGAACATTCTGTAGTATGTGAATTTCCCGATGTTTTTCTGATGAGCTACCGGAATTCCTCCTGAAAGGGAAGTTGAATTTACTATTGATCTTATTCTGTACCGGCCCTATTGCTAAAGCTCCTTATAGGTGGCACCGTACGAAATGAAAGAGTTGAAGACTCAATTTGGATGATTTGATTGCCAAAGGTTTTATCCGACCTAGCTCTTCACCTTGGGGTGCTCTTGTTCTCTTTGTAAGAAAGAAGGATGGATCTATGCGATTATGCATAGATTATCGTGAACTTAACCGGTTTACTATTAAGAATAAATATCCTCTTCCTAGAATTGATGATCTTTTCGACCAACTCCGTGGTGCTTCTACTTTTTCTAAAATTGATCTTCGTTCGGGCTATCATCAAATTCCGGTCCGAGAAGCGACATTCCTAGAACCGCCTTGATCGAGATATGGTCATTTCGAGTTTACGGTGATGCCATTCGATTTGACCAATGCTCCAGCAGTATTCATGGATCGGATGAACGTACTTTCGAGAGAACACCTCGACAAATGCGTTGTAGTGTTCATTGATGACATCTTGATCTATTCTAAATCTGAAAAAGAACATGCCAAACACCTTCGTGTTATTTTAGAGATTCTGCGCCGTGAAAAATGGTATGCTAAATTCTCTAAATGTGAATTCTGGTTACCTAAAGTGACCTTCCTTGGGCACGTCATTTCAAAAGAGGGCGTTATGGTAGATCCTGCCAAAATTGAAGCCGTTGTTGATTGGAAAAGTCCAACCAATGTTTCTGAAATCCGTAGTTTCCTTGGCTTGGCGGGTTACTATCGGCGATTTGTGAAGGATTTTTCAAAGATTGCTAGGCCGATGACTCGATTCTTTGAAGAAAGAGTCTAAATTTGTGTGGTCTGAAGAGTGTGAAAATGCCTTCCAGGAATTGAAAAAGAGGTTGACTACCGCTCCGGTGTTGACCTTACCTGAAGAGGGAGTGGACTTTGATGTTTACTGCGATGCTTCTAAGCATGGTATAGGTTGTGTCTTGATGCAAAAAGGGAAAGTTATTGCGTATGCCTCTCGACAGCTTAGAGTTAATGAGGTTAACTACCCGACTCATGATCTTGAATTAGCTGCGGTGGTGCATGCTTTAAAGATTTGGAGACACTACCTCATTGGAGTCCATTGCAACATCTACACCGATCACAAAAGCCTGAAATATCTCTTTACCCAAAAAGAGCTGAACATGAGACAAAGAAGATGGTTGGAATTGGTGAATGACTATGATGCCGATCTAATTTATCATGAAGGAAAAGCTAATGTGGTGGCTGATGCTCTTAGCAGAAAATCCTGTCATTCTTTGAATTCTTTTCAGGAATTACCTCCTGAACTTGCTTTAGAACTTCAAAAATTAGGAGTAAGCCTTGTAAAAAGGGGCTCTCATCATCTTGATGCCATGTCAGCCGAACCTGACTTCTACCGTGAGATCCGTGCTTGTCTTCCTGATGATCCTACTTTCAAATCCATTCGAGCTAAAATTCAACTTGGGCAAGCTAAGGATTGTAAGATTGATGATGATGGGTATCTTCGTTATCATGGTAGAATCTATGTCCGAGTGCGGACCGATTTGAGAAAAAGAATTCTTGATGAAGCACACCTCTCTCCTTACTCCATTCATCCGGGAGGTACCAAGATGTACAAAGATTTGAGATTACAATTCTGGTGGCCTAGGATGAAGATTGAAGTTATGGAGTATGTCAGTAAATGCCTCACCTGTCAGAAAGTAAAGATTGAGCATCAAAAGCCCGGGGGTTTGCTTCAACCCTTGGATGTTCCTCTTTGGAAATGAGAGTCTATTTCCATGGATTTTATGATGCCTTTACCCAGGACTTCCACTGGGAAGAATGCTGTTTGGGTGGTTGTGGACCGATTGACTAAGTGTGCTCGGTTTATTCCTATCAAAGAAACCTTGAGTTTAGAAGTTCTAGCTCGTGTCTATGTGGATGAGATAGTGCGCTATCATGGGGTTCCTAAAGATATAGTTTCAGATCGAGACCCTCGATTTTGTTCTCGATTCTGGACTGCATTACAGGGGGCCTTGGGTAGTAAACTACTAATGAGCACTGCTTTTCACGCCGCCACTGATGGTCAAACCGAGAGAACGATTCAAACTTTAGAGGATCTTCTTCGTGCTTGTGCTTTAGATTTCCAAACTTCTTGGGAGAAATGTTTACCTCTGGTTGAGTTCTCTTACAACAACAACTATCAAGCCTCCATTAAAATGGCACCATATGAAGCTCTGTATGGTAGAAAATGCCGTACTCCAGTCTGTTGGGATCAAACCCAAAATGTTCCAATGTTAGGACCTGATTTGGTGACCGAGTCCATTGAACAAGTTAAGATCATTCGGGAGCGGATGAAGGCCGCTCAGGACCGTCAAAAATCATATGCTGATGTCCGTCGTCGACCACTTTCCTTTGAGGTTGATGATCAAGTATTCCTTAAAGTGTCACCTATGAAAGGGGTGAAACGGTTTGGCGTTAAAGGGAAGTTGAGCCCTAAATATATTGGACCTTTTCGGGTGATTGAAAAGATTGGTCCTGCTGCTTACCGTTTAGAATTACCCCAAATGACGAGCAAGGTTCACAATGTCTTCCATGTTTCTTAATTGAGGAAGTACATTAGTGACCCTAGCCATATAATCCAAGAAGAGATTCTTGAATTGGAGCCTAACTTGGCGGTTGAAGAAAGGCCAATTCGGATTCTTGAAAAAGCCAATAAGCAACTTAGGAGCAAAGTTGTACCTTTAGTCCGAGTTCTTTGGCGTTGTGGAAATGTCGAAGAAGAGACTTGGGAGACTGAAGCTTCTATGTTAGCTAAATATCCTGAATTATTCTCGTAAGGTATTCCTTTTCTTACTCTTTTTCCGAGTTACTAAACCGTATTTAATCATAATTAGTAAAGATATTATTCTTATTATAGAACTTTAAGCTAAAATTTTGAAAATGCTTTTATGATTTTTAATGGTTTTAACATTAGTGAATGTTAAATCTCGTTGTTGGTGACGTCCCAATAATGGGTTTTCTCATTTATTGGTGTAGAAATATTTTTATATCTTGATATGAATGTGGATGTTCTTATCGATCAACGAGAGTATCACCGTTTCATTGAAAAGATACCTATATTTTCCTTGTGATTATATTATTAAGATGTTGTATACTATAATTTCTCCTTCTAAGTTTTGAGGACGAAACTTTTTAAAAGGAGGGGTGATTGTAACGCCCGTAATTTCGGACCGTTAATATATTTCGGAAGTAATTTATTAATCAAGTAAAATTTGATATTAATGTATTTAAAGTAAAAATAATTCAAAGAAATATAATTTTATTATATTTTGAAGAAAAGTATTTATTTTGATAGTTTCGAAATGTTTAAAAATAGTTTAAACCGTGTAAAAACTTTTTATTTCGAAAAATGGGCATATCGGGAAAAATTACAACTCTTTTGAAAACTGGGTAAACGATTTTGGAAATGGGTCGTATGAGTATTCAATTTTCTTGTAATCTCGTGTTTAAGAACTTTGGTCTTGTCGGAATTTGCAATTGACAAGCGGTTCTAATTATTATCGAAACGAGCCAAAACCGACTCGTAAAATCCCGACTTAAACCCGCTCCTTCCTTTCCTCCTTTCCTTTCCCGCGGACACCCCCCCCCCCTTCCCCTTTCTTTTTTCTGATTTTTCTTTTCTATCTCCTTCCTTCATGTTCTAAAAACCAAAAAAACACCATTTTTGTACCAACTAAGCTTTTCAAGCCAAATTTCACCATAACTTCCTCATTTCTTGTCGGATTTTTACAAAATATATATTTCCGGAATCCGCTCGTCGAGATCTACAACCTAGTATGTTTTAATTTCGGTTATCTTGAAGTTGTTTTAAGATGAATTTGGGTAATTTCGGTATTTTATACTTATTATTGTGTTTTTATTGTTTATTTAGGTGAAGAATTGGAGGACGAGTTTGGGGACTCGTATATTGTCGAAGATAGTGGCTAGTTGCTTGTTAGGGTTTGGTTTTCAAGGTGCTAATTGCTCATTTTCTAGCTTAAGGTAACATATTTCGAGTTACTCGACGAATAATCGTCACATTCTTTGTTGTTTTTGTATGTTTTTGTGATTTTTATTTAAGTAGTTAATTTCACATAATAAAATGGGTTGCATGCATGTCTTTTGTTAGTTTTAGTACTCATATTAGTATAAAAATGGAATGGGAATGATTAAGTAATGCTTAAAACGAGTTAAAATGAACAAAAACGGAAAAATGGAGGTGTAGGGGTGGCGACAGCAGGCCCACGGCAGGCCCACGGCTGGCCCGGGTCAGCCCGTTGCTTGTTTTGCGGTTTTTCATGCTTTATTCATCATTTTAGGTTCATTAATGTTATAGTTAGAATAAGTATCATATGGTTAAACCTTTGAAATGAATAATGTTAGTAGTAAAGATAATGAGGTTGGTAAAATTACGCTCATATTGATAGTTATCACATGTTAGGGTAGATTATAAAATGAAATTGTAATGATTAGGCTCAAAATGAATTTTATAGCGATAATTGTAATGTTTTGATGATTGTGCAAAACGAGCCTTAGTCCCTTTGGTCGATTCGATGTCGATTAATTGAGTGATTGGTCAGCCGCAATTTAACCCGTACCTGTCGCAGGGCTGGGGTTGCGGGTAAAAATTCGGTTGGATGAAATTTTATATGAATTGGATAATCGGCCTTTTTCTTGTTTTAGGCCATTTATCAAGTTTTTTTTAGTTCACATGTATTGTTGGTTGAATTTAATAGTTTCTTATATTGTAGAAACGGCCCTAGATTCCCTGAAGCCTTTAATATTGTTAATATTGCTAGAAATGGTATTGGTATTAAATAATTTCTTGCAGGTTGTTGTGTTTGTCATAGATAGGTCTTTATAGTCTCTGACGAGTATATGTTCACTGCTTAATAGCCTTTGTGTTCCTGACTTGGTGGGTTTATATCCAAGTTGGGGCATGACCTCGTTACTTATTTTAATAGTAAGTGGTCAGCTTAAGTACTAGCCAACCCTTTGGTGGACTCCTTGGGGTACTCACTTTGTTTTAGAAAAATTGTGGGTCTTGGGTGCGGTGGTGTGTATCCGCATGTCTAGGTCTGCGCAGATTTTAGGCTAGGGTTGTGTTGTGTCTTGGTCATGTTTTATTAATATTAATCCGAGCCAAGATACCGGTTCGATTACCTTCCCTACCTCGTGGTATAGACTCGAGTTCTGAGTGACTATTGACGGTGCTAAGAACTTATGCCTGTCTTTGATATATTGCCCTTTCTTGTATGGTGACTTTATGAATTGTAATAGGTGAGATGTAAGCCGGTTACAATTGATAAAGTTTGGATTACTACTTGTTATATGTTTCACATGATAGTTTAGTTTGGTCAGTTTAGGGCTCACATGTTAGAATACTTGATAATTGAATTACTTATCATGTTGTTTACATGTTTCATTACATGTTACATTTAATATGACGTTTCGTGGCTGGGAGGACTAGAAGTTACTCCCCACTGAATTGTGGCTTTCGTGTTTGTATAAAATGCGATTGACAGGTACTTGATGCTTAGTTGGGGTTCACGGACGAGCTAGTGAGCAAGAGAACCTTGGACTTAGTTTGATTTTTATTTTGTAGAAACCTTTAACTTTTGGTTTTGTATATATTTTGAAGGGACATATGTCTCCCTCTTCTATTTTGGTTTGTATCATTATATCCCCGTGTCTTTAGCGTGGTTATGTAAATTAGTTTATTAGCTTTTGCAGGTTTTTGACACTCTTAAGTTGGAGATGTTTGTGAATGGTTTAGGAAAAATTTTAAAAATTACAGGTTTTGTCTAGTTGAACCAATTACAAACATATCCTGTCAGTTTTTCCGTAGATTTTACGTGTTTAATTAACGTTTTTTTTAAGGGTGTCACATTCATTAAGTGAAGTTATAGGATGTGGTGGGTTGTACATTATATGCCTAGAGTTATACAGTCTGTGTCTAGAGTTATACATTGTATGACTAGAGTTATACAGACCGTGTCTAGAGTTATACATTATATGCCTAGAGTTATACATTTTATGACTAGAGTTATACAAATTTTGTACAGGAGTTATACAACACATGACTGCAGTTATGAAAAAAAGCAAAATTTATTAGACAGCTATGAGTTATACAAAAAATATCAAGAGTTATACAAATTGTGTACAAGAGTTATACACTCTGTGAAGTACAGTTATCCATATATGGGTAAGAGTTATACATTGTATGACTAGAGTTATACATACTGAAACTAAAGTAATTCAGTCTACAATGTATAACTCTAGATATATAATGTACGTATAACTCTTAGCATATACAGACTGTGTCTAGAGTTATACATTATATGCTAAGAGTTATACATTATATGTCTAGAGTTATACATTGTATGACTAGAGTTATACAGTCTGTGCCTAGAGTTATACATTGTATGACTAGAGTTATACAGACCGTGACTAGAGTTATACATTGTATGACTAGAGTTATACAAACTGTGACTAGAGTTATACAGTGTGTGCCTAGAGTTATACATTGTATGACTAGAGTTATACAAACTGTGACTAGAGTTATACAGTCTGTGCCTAGAGTTATACATTGTATAACTAGAGTTATACAGACTGTGACCAGAGTTATACATTGTATGCTAGAGTTATACAATATCTGCCTAGAGTTATACATTGTAGTACTAGAGTTATACAGACTGTGACTATAGTTATACATTATATGGTAGGAGTTATACATTATATGCCTACAGTTATATAGTCTACGTGCCCGAGTTATACGATGCATGCCTACGATTATACTGATCTTAATCATTTCATGGATGTTTGATTCTGCTCAGATGGTGGTAAGGAAGCGGAAACTGAGTATTGTATGCATTTGGCAGCGGAGTTTAGACCTTGTGTAGGGCAACAATTTTTTGAAATCGACGAGGCAGTGACATTCTATAAAATTTATGCATTGGCGTTCGGGTTTGATGTTCGGAAGTACTCGACGAAAAAATGGCACGACGGTGAAATCAAGTCAAAGTTGCTGGTTTGCAACAGAGAGGGGTTCACATATGTCCCAAAAGGAGAGTCAATAATTAAAAAAAATGAGACCGGGATTAGGGAAGAAGAAATGCAATGGGAATAAGAACTCACAAACAGAGGAAATATACAGTCAAGAGGGTAGGGTGTAAAGCAGATGTCAGGCTATTTATGAAGAATGGAGTATTAGTAATTGACCGATTCCACATGGGGCATAATCACGAGCTTGTATCCAGTGAGGATCGTCAGTTTCAAAAGATGTCGCGGAACATAGAAGATTTTCACAAGTACTTGATAATGTACAACTCAAGGGTTAGTTTACTATTAATCAAACCTCTACTAATTGAATGACATACTTCTAAAGTTATACACCGAGATGATAGAGTTATGTAAACCTCGAGTAATTGATTGTAAAACTTCTGAATATTTTTTAAAATTCTAGAATAATTTTTAATAGCCTTAGAGTTATATAGAAAGTTGTTAGAGTTATACATATTCGCATATGTAAGAGTTATAAATAATAAGAAGTTTCACAATCAATCAATGGAGTTATGCATATGTTTCATGAAGTTATATGAAAAGGTGAAAGAGTTATAGTTGAGAAATCCTTGATTATTAATCAGCACTGATCAAGATTTGTTGTCCACTGCAGTTGAGGATAGGAGCAACTAGGACGTACAACATGTGTAAGGAACTCGTAAACGGATTCGAGAACATTGGTGCATCCTTAACTGATTTTAAGAACTTCCACCGAGATGTGAAGTGCTTCATCCATAAACGGGACGGTCAATTGTTCATAGACCGGTTCAAAAATATGGCACAAAATAGGCAGGGGTTTTATTTTGATTATGAAGTTGACAAGGATAATGACCTTGAAGGGCAATATGGGGACAGAACCGCTAGAAGGAACTACTCCGTTTTTGGAGATGCGTGTCGCATTTGCGACCCAACATACTCAACAAACAAGTACGATATGATTTTCACGTCATTCACTGGCATAGATCACCATAAGCGATCAGTGACATTCTGTGGGGCATTGATTGCCCATGAAGACCATGAATTCTTCCAGTGGATTTTCAACAGGTTTTTGAATGCTATGGGTGGAAAGGAACCCAAGTACATTATCACAGATCAGGATGCGGGCATTATTAAGGCCTTACCCCTTGCCTTCAAGACTGCACGCCACCGATTTTGCATGTGGCATATAATGAACAAGGTGCCATCGAAGTTCGGGATGACAAGGGAGGATTATAAGGAGTTCCTTGAGAAAGTGAACAACATTATATGGGATGACAACCTAGAAGCAGGCGACTTTGACTGTAGGTGGGCAGAGATAATGGAAGCGCATGGTCTTGTGAACGAAGAGTGGTTTACAGAAGCGTACGATAAAAGGAACCAATGGGTGATGGCGCATTGCAGGGACTTGAACATGGGTGGTGTAATGAGGACAACCTAGAGATCAGAGAGCATTAATAGTTTTTTTAAGAAGTTCGAGCAGAAGTCAGGTACGTTAGTGGAGTTTTGGATGCGTTTTGAAAGCGCTATGGACCATCAACGGCATACGCAGAAGAGACTTGACCATGAAAACCGACACTCAACACCATCAAGGGGGACGCATTTACCCATAGAGGAATATGCGTCAAATGTTTATACCCGTGAGGTTTTCAAGGAATTCCAACTAGAGGTCATTTGCTCAATCGATACATGTAAGACCGGGGGCTATGCTGAAGTCGATGGAGTTGAAGTGACTGTCGTTAAGGATTCAATCAGAGAGAAAAGTTTCAACGTAGAGTACAACCCAGGTAACAACATTTTGGCATAAACTTTATGTGGTAGTTGACTGATGTTGCTAGATATAGTGCCAAAGTTACATTGTCTGAACATAGAAGTTATACGATTGTTCACTGAACTGCAGTTATCTGCTGTATAAATTTGACAACATTTTGAATAACTTAAGTTTTCTGAATGTATAACTCTTCTTATTATATGTATAACTCTACTTGCAGAATGTATAACTCTTGTTGCCATATGTATAACTCTACTTTCAGAATAACATTAGAAGTTATTCAATTTTTCACTGAACTGCAGTTATTTGTAGTATAACTTTGATTACATTTTGAATAACTTTAGCTTTCAGAATGTATGACTCTTGTTGCCATATGTATAACTCTACCTTGATAATGTTTAACTCTTATTATTATATGTATAAGACTACTAACGGCATAATTTAATTTGATTACAGGGACACTGGCTACACGGTGCAGCTGTATGATGTTTGAAAGGATGGGATTTCTGTGCCGACATATAGTATGGATTTTGTCAGCTAACGGCAAGAAGACAATTCCAGATGATTACGTTTCTACAAGATGGAGAAAAGATGCATTGCAATTCAGATTATCAGAATATGATGGTGAACAAACGGATTCAAATAGTAGCGTTGATGGAAAAGAAGTTGCGATGGTGAAGTTGTGGTCAGAAGTTCATGCAACCATTGGTTTACTTCGTGGCACGAGTGTGACTGAAGTTGTGAACTTAAACTCCTTAATTAGAGAGTTCAAGGAGAAACTTTTACCGTACAAGAAAGATTTAACTAAGCAGCAGGAATTCGAGCAAATCCTTGGTTGCCCCGCCAGTGACGAGGTAACAATACTTCCACCTAAACAATCCAAAAACAAAGGCAGCGGTAAAAGAATGGTGTCAGCTAAGGCTAAAGCCATTGCCTTGGCTTGTAAGCCAAAGCGCATGTGTAATAACTCTAAACAAATGGCACACCACGATAAACGGAACTGGCCTAACCCATTCTCTGAGCATCCACCGTCTTCACCAGCATCTGAAGGAGTAGAAGAAGAAGAAGAAGAAGAAGAAGAGGAAGAAGAAGAAGAAGAAGAATAAAGAAACTTAACATGCTGTAGTAGTAGGCAGTAGAAAAATACCTCCGTCTCAACAAATTATTTACAATCTTTTTTTCTTTAAAAGGTAAAAAATCTGGTGAGACGGAAGGGTATTCGTAGCTAGCTTTTGTCTATTTTGAATGGGGATTGCACCTTCCGGATTGTATACTTGAAGAATATGAGTGTGAAATTTCAAGCTAATGTTGTATAATTCTTTACTTAATTTTGATGACTTCTGTTCATGGCAAAAAATCCAATATTTAAAAGTTGGATAAAGAACAAATTATAACTTCAGTGGGTTTAAGTAAAACTCTTACCCATATATGGATAACTGTACTTCACAGAGTGTATAACTCTTGTACACAATTTGTATAACTCTTGTTATTTTTTGCAAAACTGATAACTGTCTAATAAATTTTGCCTTTTTCATAACTGCAGTCATGTGTTGTATAACTCTTTTACACAATTTGTATAACTCTTGATATTTTTTGTATAACTTATAATTTGTCTAATAAATTTTGCCTTTTTTTCATAATCAGGTCATGTGTTGTATAACTCTGTACATAATTTGTATAAGTTTACTTCACGAGTGTATAACTCTAATTCTTATCAGAAACTTGGATTTTAATTATGACTGACCAAGATGATATAATAACAATCTATTCCAAAAAGTTGTCTAAGTTGTTAAGGAGTTTCTTGACAACATACTAGAGTTGCAAAAACAGAGAATACAAAATCAAAGGAAATACATTCTATTTTTTCGCAGTTTTTTTATCTGCTTTTCGTTTGGCTTCTACTTGCTTCAGGATCTGGTCTTCCTCGCCAATGAAACCGTTGACCTTGGTCAGAACTCCTTGCCCGATGATGTTCATGTCAGCTAGGACAAGCGTCGCTGCCAGCTGGATTACCAAATATCGACGGTTCACCTTCCTCTCAAGATCAACGTGACCAAAACTATCACCCTCGTACATTAACATGTGCATCATGGTGAACAAGCCAGACTCGGTGTCGTTTATTGTTTGCTTATGCCAAGCAAACTGGATCTGGCGAAACTGGAACTCCGGTAGGTTTTTCCCTCTCTCCTTGTCCTCGTCCCTAGACTCCAGATAGTCGCTCATGAGGCTCGCCTGGCACAAAGTCAGAAACGTCATAAAGTGAAATTGTAAAGCGGTGACTACACTTTGAGTTGAACGTAATTACAATTTAATTCCACTTACAATTACGTGACACGCTTTGCATATCTCCGACTGGCCCGGACTTGAGTAGTACTTATTGTCAAGAAGATCAATCGTCCTAGAATTAAAGTTGATACACGCACATGCATAATGGGCTTCAATCTTAATGGGTACGAAGATTAAATCAGCCTTCAAGATGAAATCTTTGCCACTGTCGATTCTGAAGACGTCCCACATATTGTACAACCTTTCGGTGTCCGGTGTTTGTTGGTCAGGGTTTCGTACAAGGCTCAAGATTATTTCCTGTTCAAGTAGAAGTATATGTGTGAGGATACCAGAGGAGTTATAGGGCATGTGCATTGGAGTTGCACAGTAACTCTTATAGCATATTGAAGTATGCCTAAGTTCATACTGGCTGTTAATAACTTCTCAAAACAAAATGTGTAACTCCATAGAGGGTATGTATAACTTTAGTCTTATTTTCCACTGTGAAAGTTTTAAATATCATACCCTCAAAGTATAACTCTAAAGAGGGTATGTGAAACTCTTATAGCATATTAAAGGACTGATTACGACCATACCATATGACGGATACCGAAGAACGATGAACGGAAAATCGCGCACTCCTCTGCCTCCAAACGATTAAGCAACAAGGACCAACACTCAATCACTGAATCATCCATTGGCGTCTCAGGGAGCATGGACAACATTTGCAACCTATTAATTGTTGCGTGCCGGGAATAGTTCACAAGTAGTTCACTGTGGTTCAGACAGCAGGTGTTAGTCAGGCTATAACGTCTACTAAATGGGAAGATAACTGCTATTAATATGACTGCATAACTTCAGTGATGAAAGTCATAACTGCAGATTAGGAATGTGTAACTCCATTAACGATATGTATAACTTCAGTGATGAAACATATAACTCCAGGTATTACTCTAGGTATAACTCCAGGCCTCTAATGTATAACTCCAGGCCTCTAATGTATAACACCAAAGTATATATTGTACAACTCTAAGCATATACTGCAAAACGCTAGGCAAATAATGTACAATTCTAGTATGGAAATGTCTCTATATTGATAAAACTTAATATGATAAAACATTAGGATTTTAGACAGCTTACCCATTTGGAAATTTGTAGTCATCAAGGAAAACGTAATCAGCCACTTGTTTGCGATACACCGGGATATCCCTAATTAATGCCTTGTTCAACTTCAGCATCTTGGCGACTACTGTAAGGTCGGCGTCTGGTTCCCCGCAATATGTGGTGCAACCAAGACCATCGCCCTTACCCTGGGAGCGGCTATTAATAGCTGAGAGGGCCCGACTAGATGGCGTCCGGCCCAGGGCTACTTTGGAAGGTGGAGTCTGATAGGTTGAACTGACTTTAGAGCAAGGACGTTTAGCAGAACTGTTCTCTCCGGCGATTCCAACACCTCTCTTCCTTCCACTTATGTTGCCGGCTAACCTCTGTGCCTCACGCAGCTCCTCCATTTCACGGTCTTTAAGCTCCTTAAAAGCTGTTACCCTAGATAACATAGCTCCCCTATCCACGTTAATGTCACTGAGGACAAGGGTGGCAGCAATTTTCGCTCGCATGAGGTCATTGCTGTCCTTTGTCCCTATGGTACACTCGAATGGCTCTCCACGGTACAGCAACATATGAACCATGATGTAAAGACCACAGTCATTGTCAGTATACCCTGATCCCTGCCAGTTGAATTTAATGTTGACAAAAGGAAACCCTTCAACTTTCTTCCCTTTGTCGAGCCCTTTGTAGGCCATATACTTTCCCATTGCATCAGCCTGGCAGAAGTTAGACAAGGCGTTTAAAAGGGGAAGACCAATTAACAAAACAATGGAGCTGAAAATTAATCTAGTCACCAGTTTTATAAGACTTACAGTAATACGCGCAATCCCTCCGTATGGTAATTTCAGAAGATCGTCCTCGTAAGAACGATTATCAAGGTACTCGATCTGCTCAGAGAAGAAATTTATGCAAATGCAAGAGTAATGATCTTGATCGCCAGTGCTTACCAGGACGAAAACCTACAAACATGCACCAAAAGTCTAAGAGTTATAAAACATAATTAGCAGATTAGAGGCATACATATTGTGCATAATTGGAATTATACATTCTATGGTTAGAGTTATACATTATATGTCTAGAGTTGTACATTCAATTTCTAGAGTTATACAGTATATTCTTGCAGTTGTACATTATGTGCATAGAGTTATACATTCTATGGTTAAAGTTATACATTCTATGCCTAGAGTTATGGAGTGAAGTTAGCCACTCCTCAAAACTCTAAGCATATACTGTATAACTCTAGGCAAATAATGTATAACTATAGCCCTAGAATGTATAACTCTAGTCATTCTGAAAGCTAAAGTTATATAATGTATAACTCTAGCCATAGAATGTATAACTCTAGCCATAAAATGTATAGCTGTAAGCATATACAGTATAGTGTATAACTCCAGGTATTACTCTAGGTATAACTCCAGACCTCTAATGTATAACTCCAAAGCATATATTGTACAACTCTAAGCATATACTGTAAAACTCTAGGAAAATAATGTATAATTTCAGTATGAAAATGTCTCTATATTGATATCTGAGCTCACCATATCAGAGTCCAGTTGGAATGGACTAGAACACGACTCTTGCCACATGTCCCACGAGGCACAAAAGCCTTCAGAATGATCAACAACCAAGTTTTTTTCTGCCTTGCCAAATTGCAATTGCTAGGTCCTATAAAAATGATAGACGGGGGTTGGCAGCTTATATCACAAGTTACGTACATTTTGTCACAAAATAACTTGCGGAGTTCGAGCACACTTACAGCGTGACCTAGGCCAAAGAAACAGCGCGAACTTGCAACAACTGCGGTGTTCGCGTGCGTAAGCTGATTGAGTAGTACAAACCAGCAGTCGATGACATTGGCCATAATCTGAGACCCAGGCATCAACGTCTGGAGATCAATACGCGTTATGCAGTTTGGACAGGCATATGTGACCAATTGTTCCCTACAAAGGATTAGCAAAATCAGACACGCAGCAAGGGAAAAGATTCATGGCCTGTTTCACTGTCGTATTGAAATATAGGTAAAACTTATCTTTTACTTACTCTTTATTATGGACGTGGAATTGATCAAAGACATAATCCATTACATCCTTCCTCGCCCTGAACACCGTCCTGAAACGTCTCTTGTTAAATCGCAGCAACTGTGAGCATACATGCTGGTCAGGTTCGGGTGCCCCGCAATCCTGAGAACAACCTAGGTTCTCAGGTACAATGTCCATACACGAAAGGGGGGCAGTTGAATGGAGTAAGAAAGGATGGTGGATCATGTCACATCGCGGCACATAAATAGGGGGTGGGTGTGGTGCAACCGGCTCAACCCTAGCACCAGCGATTTCAACTACCACACCTTCTTTGGCTGCACTAATCGTTCGCTCATCAACCCCGGCAAATGCCTCATTCACATCTGCCGTGCTCATGAAAGTCAGAGGGATTTGATTTCCACTCCATTCCGTTGAAGGATCCCCTGGGGTGACCTCCGCACCCTCGACAACAACTACGTTTTCACCCCCGTTGTTAGAATGTTGTTCAACATTCTCAATTACATCCTTTTGAACAGTGGCCTGAATGAAAAATAATAAAATTAAACACCATGCTTTTGTATCAAAAAAAGTTAAGGTATAACTCTAAAAGTGATACAAAGAGGTCACAGAGAGTTCTGAGACCCAATGAATTACGAGCTTATACATAGAAGGGCAAGAGTTATACACATGTGTGAAGTATTAAAAATATGCTATAAGAGTTATACATATTTGAGTTAGAGTTATACAAATATGGTTAAGAGTTGTACCAAACGGCCGTCATGCGGTTGCACGATTTGAAAGATAAAGTTATACAAATAGGCACTACACGATTTACAAGGCCTCATCATAAGTTTCAACAAAGTTATACTTTATCAACTTAGAGTTATACACGACCAATTAAAAAAACAACGAATGTATAACAAGTATTTAGCACAAATTAACAAACTTACCTCGCCACCAGGACCACTCCCGTACGCTAGAAGTCCACATAAAGCTTCCTTTATTTCAAAGAAGAGAAAACATACACTCCATCAATTCTTGTGTATCCATTGGCAATGATGGGACCGTAGATTTTTCCATCTCCTTATCCGACGGTTGTTTGTCGACAATCTTTCAACATTTTCTTTCAATCCCTCCTCATGAACTTGCTCATGCACCTCATCACCTACCCCGGTCGAGTTTCAAAGATCCTCCGACCGTCCGTCGCCTTGGTCTACAATGTCTGACAATCTTTCATGGTCAACGTCTGACAATCTTTCAACATTTACAACATTTTATTTCAATCCCTCCCCATGAACGTGCTCATGCACCTCATCACCTACCCCGAGCCGAAGTTTCAAGATCCTCCCGACCGTCCGTAAGCTTGGTCAATTTCCTCCCGGTGTAATTCGCCTCCAACAACAGCTCTCTGACAGTTTGGACGGGGGTGCACACAACTTGATCCTCTAACCCTGGGCTAGCATCTGACAACAGATTAGAAACTACTGTATCACCTCCCACTTCCTCCATAATCTTTGACCATGAAACTGCAATTGATTTCGTTGGCGTGTCGGCTTTGTCCGACTCTCCACGCGACTCAACACGAGGGTTACCACCCCTGCCACCCCCATCATTGGCGAGACTAGACAGAACTTCACTTATTTGACGCGTAGATGCATCGTTTCCGTCATATTTTTTGGGGGACTCACTAACTACCTCTCCAAATGCAGGAGCGTTACCAACAGAAACCTTCAGCCTTTCAACTGCTCGTCGCCGACGTACTTTTGAATCTTTTCACCCTCAAAGAATTCTTGAGAGGCCTGACTAGGATTTAGGCCCGTCGGATCACTAGTTACAGCTTTGATCCTTGCGGTTGCATCTGCGTACCATGAATAGAACACAATAGCGTTCCTTTGCATCTGTAGATAAAGCTCGTGAGTACGCTGCATTGAAGAAGTACAGTAAGTTAGTTATATTATAATAGATGGGTACGTTCACCTGAAACAGAATCAATCTGCAAAAATATATAATAGTTTGAACTTACATCGACCGCCCTAGCTTTCAATTCCTGGTCATCCTCGACACCTGCTGGTAGTTCGATCTGAATGAACTTCTTCTCGAAGTTGAGCAGGAGAGAGAGGGGGTGGGGGCCGATAAAGCAAAAGTAGTTTTGGTTCACGCGGGTCGCCGAGGCCGACATTGTCCAAACTCCTTCTATAAGAGGGATCTTGAAGGCACCTCGGATACCAGGTCTTAGACAAAGTTAAAGTACCCAATCCCCTTGAGCCACCTCAAATTTTACCCTATCTACAAGCGAATTTTCATCCCAATGCTTAATCAAAGGTAGATCGTGGGGGCACGGCCTACCCTTGTAATCATATCGCTGAAAGTAGCTTATCATGAGGAAGGGGATACTGACCACCCAACATCGTTACCCCCTTTTTGATCTGTCCCGCTTTCACCATCATTTCCAAAATATAAGAGCACCAGTCAAAATGCGGAATGGCTTTAAGATCTTCTATGCCCTTAACATGACTTCAAATCTATCCCGTTGTTTGGGGTGGGTGCGAGGAATAAAGACATAGAGAACAAAACAAATAGCCGGCAAAAATGATCGTCCGCCTCCTTGTACTCCATAAGTTGCTTGTGAACTTTCCCTAAACTTATTGAACTATTTGCTTTGCCCACCCCATAAGCTTGCCGCCATTTGTCCTTCAGCTCCTTATTTTCGGGATCGTTGGACCCCTTCTGCGAACCAGTAGGTACCAACGGGAGACGGTTGGGTCCAAAAGGTATTAAGAAACAGTCATGCACATCATGCTTACTGATCATAAACTCCTTCTTCCGAGAAGCCCTGAACACATATGACCCATCAGAGAAGGACTCCAAGAATAGGCGAACGCGTGCAAGTGGAAAGCTGCTAATCTTAAGCTCCAAAAGGCCACCAAACCCAATTTTCTTAACAGCGGACACCTGATCCTCATTAAGCTTTTCAATGAGAGAGACAAGCCTTTGAGGTCGACACGAAACTGTGATTTCATGCACCCTCTTTACCCTTGGCTTGGCCTCAACCATCTGGGGAAAAAACAAGGACAACACACAAAATTAGACATACTGTAGTTGCAATTAGAGATATTTGCAACAAAGAAATAGACATATTGTGAATTAAAGTTATACAATAGATAGTCAGAGTTATACAAAATATAAGTAAAGTTATACATTCTGATAATAGAGTTAATCAGAAAATATCAAGAGTTATACATTCTGACAGCAGAAGTTATTCCAAATGTAATCAGAGTTATACAACAAATAACAACAGTTATAAAAAAGTCAAACTTTGAACCTGGGAATCAGGTCCCTTCTCAGTACTTGGTACATCATCCATCTGTAGCTGACAAACAAATAGGGATTCAGATTATGTATAACCAAAATTCTGTTAAATCAAATTTCTATAAAATCCAAAATTCTTTTCACCATTCAAAAGAAGAGATAATCAGGAGAGTTATACAGAAATAAAGTAGAGTTATACATATAATAACAAAAGTTAGACAATCTGAAACTAAAGTTATATAATGTGTAACTCTAGCCATGAATGTATAACTCTATTATTAAAATGTATAACTTCAAGTATATACTGTATAACTCTAGGCATATTCTGTATAACTCTAGGCATATATTGTATAACTCCAGGAATAAAATGTACAACTCTAGGCATATATTGTATAACTCATTTATACATTATGACAAGCAGGTTATTCAACATGTAATTAGAGTTATACAACAAATGATCAGATTATAACAAAAGTCAAACTTTTAAAAGTCCATATAATGTATAAATCTTAACCATTCAAAAGAAGAGATAATCAGGAAAGTTAGCTATACAGAATAACAGTACAGTTATACATATAATAACAAAAGTTAGACATTCTGAAAACTAAAGTCATATAATGTATAACTCTAGCCATAGAATGTATAACTCTGGCCATAAAATGTATAACTGTAAGCATATAAAGTATAATGTATAACTCCAGGAATAACTCCAGGTATAACTCTAGGTATAACTCCAGGCATCTAATGTATAACTCCAAAGTATATATTGTATAACTCTAGTCATATACTGTATAACTCTAGCTATATATTGTATAAATCCAGGTATAAAATGTATAACTCTAGGCATATATTGTATAACTCTAGGCATAAAAACTAATTAGAAGTAGAGTTATACATATAACAATTAGAGTTTGACATTATGAAAGAAGAGTTGGTCACAGACTCAGAAGAGCTATACATCTAGTAACCAGAGTTATACATCTAGTAACCAGAGTTATACATATTTAGTACTAAAGTTATATATCTAGTAACCAGAGTTATACATCTAGTAACGTATAAATAAAAATCGAAACTTTTAACCTGGATATCAAGTCCCTTGTCAATACTTTCTACAACATCCATCTGTAGATGACAAACAATTGGGATTAGAATTATGCATATATTTAATTGAAGTTATACATCATTCTATAAGAGTTATACCAACAAGACGAGATTTTTTACCTTTGATTCAGATTTCTTGGAAGTTTTATTGGCATTTTTCTTGGCAAAAACCATTGTTAATTATCAAATGAACTCGTATTTGATCTGCACAACCATAATTAACAATTAAACAAATCAACATCAGCAAACCCATAATTGAAAATTAAAAAATCAAATGAACTCTTTTTATGATAGTTTAACAAAGGCAATAATTAACAAAAAACAAAGTACAAATAACTAAATAAGGAATGGAAAAAATACCTTATAAAAAAATGGAGACAGACGAGTTTGCAGGCGAGTTGGAATTAATTGGTAGTGATGAAAATGGCGTCTGTTGAGTTGGAATTAATTGGTAGTGATGAAAATGGGGTCTGTTGAGCTGGGATTAATTGGTAGTGGAAAATGGAGTTTATCAGCAATGTGAAGAAAGAAAAGGAAGACGAAATGACAGGAAATAGAGGGAAAAAAAACCGCAAGTTGTTTTGAATAACGTGGAAATTGAGGAAGGAAATTATGACAGACTGATGGACATAACACTATAGCATGCATGGGTTAGTGGTAAGAGGAGATAGGTAAATCTAAAGTATTAGTTGAGTGGGGTTTTACTGCGCAATCTTGGCCATTGGTTTGCTTGATCCAACAGCCCACATTAGGACTTATGGACTTAATATGATATAATGGCCTTAGTTGATCTCTTCTCTATATATATATATATATATATATATATATATATATATATATATATATATATATATATATATATATATACAATCCAATCCAAAGGGAGTTATGCAATAGGAATATAAAGTGATAGTCTAGAACCATCCTACCATTAAGGACATTCATACTACATTTATTTACATTCATAATAGTGTGACTAATGGACATCCACAATAAGATATTTTATAATACTCCCCCTTGGATGTCCATTCCCGTAAATACGTTGGTGAAGTTGCCTCATTAAAACCTTACCAGGAAAATCCAGTGGGAAAAACCACGGTTAAGGGAAAAAGAGTGCAACACGTATTTACTCTCCCTCTTGTTAACATCACTTAAAATCTTTGAGGCGACGTAGACCAATGTTGTGAACTAACTTCTTGAATGTTGCAGTTGGAAGTGCCTTGGTAAAAAGATCTGCCAAATTTTCACTTGAGCGAACTTGTGACACAATAATATCACCATTCTTCTGAAATTCATGAGTGGAAAAGAATTTTGGAGAAATATGTTTTGTTCTATCACCTTTGATATATCCTTCTTTGAGTTGTGCAATGCAAGCTGCATTTCATATAAGACCGTTGAAGCTTCTGTTCTAGATGATAAACCACAATCTTCTCGTATATGTTGAATTACGGATCTTAACCATATGCATTCACGACTAGCCTCATGTATTGCTAAAATCTCTGCAGGGTTGGAGGAAGTAGCAACAAGAGTTTGCTTCATAGAACGCCAAGATATAGCAGTGCCTCCACATGTAAACACATATCCAGTTTGTGATCGAGCGTTGTGCGGATCAGATAAGTATCCTGCATCTGCAAAACCAACTAAATCTGCCTTTGATGAATTTGAGAAAAACAAGCCCATATCTTTTGTGCCTTGGAGGTAATGAAGTATATGTTTAACTCCATTCCAGTGTCTTCGGGTAGGGCATAAACTAAACCTTGCTAGAAGGTTTACGGAAAATGCTATGTCGGGTCGTGTATGACTAGCAAGATACATCAATGCTCCTATATTGCACTTAGATATGGTACTTTAGGACCAAGAATTTCCTCATTATTATCCCGAAGACGAAAAGGGTCCTTATCTGCATCAAGTGACCTCACAACCATTGGGCTGCTCAAAGGGTGTGCCTTATCCATGTAAAACTTGTTTAACACTTTCTCGGTGTATGTTGTTTGATGCACAAGAATTCCATCATTCAAATGTTCAATTTGTAATCCTAGACAAAATTTTGTTTTACCAAGATCTTTCATCTCGAATTCTTTCTTTAAGCATTCTACTGTTAGAGAGATCTCTTCTGGAGTCCCAATAATATTTAAATCGTCAACATATACTGCGATTATGACAAATCCTGATCTTGATTTTTGTATAAAAATACATGGGCTAATAGGATCATTTTTATAGCCTTTACTTAAGAGGTATTCACTTAGACGATTATACCACATGCGTCCAGATTGCTTTAGCCCATATAAGGATCAATTCAACTTGATGGAATATTGTTCTCGGGAGCCCGAATTTTCTGCTTCTGGCAGCTTAAATCCTTCTGGCTGTTTCATGTTAATATCATTTTTAAGTGGGCCATACAAATAAGCTGTAACTATATCCATGAGATGTAAGTCAAGTCCCTCTCTTATTGCCAGACTAATTAAAAATCTAAATGTAGTTGCATCCACCACGGGAGAATACTTCTCTTCATAATCAATACCAGGTCTTTGTGAGAATCCTTGTGCAACTAATCGAGCTTTATATCTCACAATTTCACCAGATTCATTTCGTTTCCGAACAAAAACCCATTTGTATCCCACTGGTTTTACACCTTGAGGTGTACGGACTACCGGTCCAAATACTTCTCTCTTTTCAAGAGATTTTAGTTCTGATTCAATTGCTTCCTTCCATTTTGGCCAATCATTTCTTTGTGTACATTGTTCAATAGACTTAGGTTCATGATCCTCTTCATTTTTTTATAACATTTAACACAACATTGCATGCCAAAATATCGTCGACGTCGATTTGATTTCGGTTCCAAGTGATACCAGACATGATAAAATTTATTGAGATCTCTTCATTTTTAGGTACCTGAGTTTCTTCTGCAACCAAATTTTCAATCATGTCCAAACTTTCTTTAGGAGATTTTTGTAAATTTACTTCATCCTCGACCGGACCATCTTCATTCTTTGTTCCTTTTCTTTTTCGAGGATTTTTATCCTTGGAACCAATTGGTCTGCCACGCTTTTGGCGTGCACTTGACTCATTACAAATTCTAGTTTGTCCTTCTGGGATCTTAATTTTAAATGGAGCATTTATAGCTGGAATATGTGACTTAGTCACTCTCTTTGGGTAAGTAAAAGCATCTGGCAATTGATTAGCTAAACTTTGTAAATGAATTATCTTTTGAACTTCAAGTTCATATTGTTTAGTACGAGGATTAAGATGAGATAACGATAATTCATTCCATTTAATTTCCTTTTCCAGCTGTTTGTCGTCTCCCCCTAAACATGGAAAAACTAACTCGTCAAAATGACAATCTGCGAAACGAGCCCTAAATCCCCTGTGGTTGGTTTAAGATATTTGATTATTGACGGAGATTCAAATCCAACATATATTCCCAACCTTCTTTGGGGGCCCATCTTTGTGCGCTGTGGTGGAGCTATTGGGACATAAACCGCATAACCAAAAACTTTAAGATGGGAAATATTTGGTTCCTGACCATGAACCAATTAAATTGGGGAGAATTTATGATAACGCGTTGGCCTGATGCGAATAAGTGATTCTGCATGTAATATAGCATGTCCCCAAGCAGAAATTGGGAGTTTACACCTCATAAGTAATGGTCTAGCAATTAGTTGAAGTCGTTTGATTAAAGATTCAGCTAGTGTGACACCCTCATGTATTGCGGAAAAGTAAACACGTAATTCTAGAATAAAACTGCATGGATATGTTTGTAATAGGTTCATTTGGGTAAAAACCTGTAATTTTTAAAACCTGAACCTGTTATAAAGATATCCAAATTGGAAGGTGTCAAACATACAAGGTCTAACTAGAAGTTTCATAACCTGACCATCGCTAAAGTCGCGAATAGCAAATTATACAACCAAATGTAAAGAGGGAGACATATGTCCCTAAAATGTATGTGACATAAAAAGGGTTTAAGGGTCACCATAAAATAAAACCAGTCTAGGTCCCAAGGTTACTTTGCTCGCTAGCTCGTCCATGTACCCCATATATGCATCACCTACCTGTCATTCGCATTTTATACAAATACGAAAGCCACGATCGGTGGGGAGTAACTCCGAGTTCTCCCACCACGAAATGTCATAATTAATATAACATGTAAATATAAGAATATGAATATGAACACACTTTCGCCTTAGCATATAGATGCTAAGGCAATCGTGCTTATCATGTGAACAACAATATAACGCCACATAGTCCTAGCATGTGAATACTAGACCGACTCATACTACACTATCATGTGAATCACATAACATCCAGGAATCCAAACTCTATCAACCATAGCCGGCTTGCATCTCACCTTCTATGATTCATAGAATCATCAAACAAGAAAGGGCAATATATCAAAGACAGGCATAAGTTCTTAGTACCGTCAATAGTCACTTTGTAACTCGAGTCTATACCACGAGGTGGAAGAAGGTAATCGAACCGGTATCTTGGCTCGCCGGTTACTATTAAGAAAACATGGCCAAGAGACAACACAACCCTAGCCTAAAATCTGCTTGAGACCTAGACATGCGGATACACACCACCGCACCCAAGACCCACAACTTTTTTAAAACAAAGTGAAGTGAGTACCCTAAGGACACCACCGAAGGGTTGGCTAGTACTTAAGCCGACCCCATACTATCAAAATAAGTACACGAGGTCATGCCCCAACTTGGATATAAATCCACTAGTCAGGAACACAAAGGCTATCAAGCAGTGAACATATACTCGTCAGAGACTATAAAGACCTATCTATGATGAAGGCCGAAGTACTCACCTAGGACCTAGTCCCAGCTAGTCCCAGCTTGAATACTTTAGCCCACACCACACAAGACAAATAGGACACCCACTTAACCATAAGAGGGCAAAGAGTCCAACTTACCAACATAAATGCTAACATTCTATCATGTGAAAGGCTATATAAATGTCTATTCAGCAGACAATCCAACAATATCCTCAATATCAACAATAATCCAAATTCCAGTTAACCGTTAATCTCATAATTCATGAGAACAAGCTAAAATGGCAACAAGACAAGAAGACTGAAGTATAAGGCAACCAATTCATCCAACAACCAACATGTGAAATGATAATTACAAATATCAAGGCATAACATAAAACCTCCAATAACAACTAATCTCACCTCAAAGACAAACCCTCGACCCGAGTCCCGCGACGGGTCATCGGTCAAATCGAGGTCGGGTTTAAACCTAGCTTGACCAAACTCGTTCGGTCAACGGCCCACTCGAGTCTTGGCCTACTTTGGCCCAAATTACAAAATTTATCGCAATATTATTCTCATGCTATTTCTAATTTCTATCATGTGAAAAACGAAAGTAACACATTATCAATCACCTAATCACTTAACAAACAATGTGCACACATTAACTACTAATGTGACATTAACTCGTCGAGTAACTCGGAATAGTTACCTTAAGCTAGCAAAGAGACAAGCAATAACTTGAGAAAGCTTCTAAAACCCAAAATTACTCTTCCCCTTCAACCACATATGAGCCACCTAAAATAATTATGTGAAAGGACGATATTAACGAATTATCTTTATATAAAATATGAGACGGAAATTATTAAATAAATAAACTCGAACTAACTTTAAATAAACTTATTAATGATTATTAAAATTAACGTATAGAATTATGATGAAATTAATTAATTAGCTAAGCATATATATATAAATCGTTAAATGATGTAATTAAATTCAAAATAGCAATTAACAGAATTTTATCCAACTTAATAAAATACGGGTGTTACAATCACCCCACCTTTTTAAAAGTTTCGTTCTCGAAACTTGAAAGTAGAAATGGAAGGTTATGAAAATAAACTGAATTTTTGAAATTGGTAACCCAAAATATTAAAAGGTTGCAAATAGTAAGAATTAAAATTCTTTCAAAGTTTCAAATAAAATTTTCTTCGTAACCAGATTCTCATCAAAGGAACGGAAGTGCTCTCGTTGCGCATTCAAGAACATCACATTCCAAATCCAAGAAAAGGTCAAAGGCAAATCATTTGTATAAATCGAAAATCAAAATACTTTCAGAAACATTAATGAAAAGTTTTCAAATGTATAAGTCTCATTCATGGAACGAAATTGCTCTTGTCGTGCACACAAGAGCGCTAACTTTCCAAGTCAAAGACAAATTTAAAACCGAAAATCACTCGTCGACAAGAGTAGAACAAGTTATTAAACAGTTCTAATAACGAGTTCTAACATCCGATCAACGTTAAAATCAAAAGAAAAGGTAATTTACCCAAATTTTCTTTTGCAAAAAGCCAAAATAGAAATAAAGGTTTCACTTTTAAACCCAATTGGGGGGTCAAATCCCTGAAAATGTAACATTAAACTTTGACAAAGAAGTCATAAATAGATCAAAGTTAACAGAAATTGGATAAAATTTAAAAAAATTCTCAGGTTTAGCAACTCAAAACTATGATAAAGAAGTCTATAGTCAAAGAGCAATTAGAGAATTAAATCGAATTTTCATTTTCAAATCTTTAAAATAGGTTAGGTTTGCAGAAGTGACATAAACTTTTTTATTAAAAAAATGAATCGAAACTGGTAGCTTGAAAGTTTAGAAGTTGTACAAAAAGGAAAGTAACTTAGATAGCATAAAAACAAAGTATGTTAAGAGTGCTCAAACTTAACCAACAAAAGAGCTATAATGACTTTCATAGGGTAAAAATTGAAGTCAAAATTACAAGGATGTTAAAGATAGAGTTTCACAAGATACGAGTGTCAAACTTAAAGGAGGAGCAAGATGAAGTGAGGAAATGAGGTATGAACGGTAACGCTTATGATCAAGGAGAAAGGGAAATTAGCCAACAAGGGAACGCCAGACACTCTTATCTCAAACAACAACATCACTCAAAACGGTTCCGAAAACTTCCTAACAACAAAACTCATAACCACATCACTCCCAAGGGTTTCCTCAATCGCTTATGTTACCTCATCCTAATCTATTCCCTGAAACAAGGTACTCCACTATAAGTGTGATCTCATCGCTCCAAATCCTCAAACATCCAGAAACAACTTTCACAAGCCTAAGGTCAAGGCTTCCAACAAAGCTATATTCGTATCCAACTAGTGACAACTATGGGTTCCTTAAAAAAATAAACCTTCAATCAAGAATCCCAATACCAAGCTCCAAACTCCAAGAGAAGGTTCCTCAAATATTCCACAAGGTTCTCATTTCAAAACAAGGTAGTAACATACCAACCCCAAAATCTGAAAAATCAATAGGATCTCAAGTTTCTCTATCCTTTTACTTATCAAGGATTCCCAAAAGCGGAACTACACCGACTACACTCAGCTACGACATCATCCCATCATCTCAAGTACTCAATGCGACCTCAAGGTCTATAAAACTATAGGGTTAACAAATTCTTCTCAATACTAAATCTCTCTCAACTCAAGAACTCTCAAGAGCCAACTAATAATCCCACATTAGCTTTTCTCATATGGTCATACCCATTATCAAACTCTCATGTCCAAAGTGATTATGGAAGCCAATCACAACTCGACTTACTTAGTCAAGGAACTAGGTATAAGAATCACTAAGTATGTCTCATCACCTTACCTAAGTCTTTCTAACATCACGACTTCTCAAAGCCAGGGTTAAGGGTCAAACACAAACAATCTCCTCAAAAGTCGAATTTTCCAACCCAGGTCAACATTCCTCAAAAGAAAGAGTACTATCAAATGGCGTTAAGGGAGGATAAGCAAAGAACAAAAGACAAGTTAGGAGTACAAGCGTAGCTTTTAAAGTAAAACTGAAGGGAGTTTAGAAGGAGGATAAGCACCAAGAGATTAAGAATAAGGCGAGATACAAAAAGAAAGAGAAACATCTTCAAGGAAGTAAAAGCATTCTTCAAAGGTTGAACAAATCTTCAATCCTCAAAGAATCGGCACTAAATCTTGATCTTCGTAGAAATATAAGTGTCCTTTCAATGGAATGGAGATACTCTTGGCGATCACTCAAGAACATCAATATTCCAATTCAAAGACATAAAAATACATTTTTACACCAACAAATGATAAAACTAATTATCAGACGTCTCCAATAACAAGCTTTAACACTAATTGACGTTAAAACCAGTGAAAAACATTAAAATATTTTCAAAAACCTTTAGTTCAAAATTTTTTTTTATAATAAGGGTAATAACTCCATTAGCTATAGATAAGCTCACGGTCATTGATCCAAGAACGCAACAATTATTAAATGACAATCAACAAACAGGTTAGTACCTAACAAAGAACAAACACAAAGAGACTACAACATAAGATCCTAAATCTACCCATCCTACCTGTCTCTCAAGTTTATTATTTTAAGGTCAAGTTATTTATAGTAGGGTGCACAAACGTGCGTCGGGAGCAAATATGCTCTGATACCAACTGTGACACCCTCATGTATTGCGGAAAAGTAAACACGTAATTCTAGAATAAAGCGCATGGATATGTTTGTAATAGGTTCATTTGGGTAAAAACCGTAATTTTTAAAACCTGAACTGTTATAAAGATATCCAAATTGGAAGGTGTCAAACATACAAGGTCTAACTAGAAGTTTCATAAACGACCATCGCTAAAGTCGCGAATAGCAAATTATACAACCAAATGTAAAGAGGGAGACATATGTCCCTAAAATGTATGTGACATAAAAAGGGTTTAAGGGTCACCATAAAATAAAACCAGTCTAGGTCCCAAGGTTACTTTGCTCGCTAGCTCGTCCATGTACCCCATATATGCATCACCTACCTGTCATTCGCATTTTATACAAATACGAAAGCCACGATCAAGTGGGGAGTAACTCCGAGTTCTCCCGACCACGAAATGTCATAATTAATATAACATGTAAACATAAGAATATGAATATGAATCACACACTGCCTTAGCATATAGATGCTAAGGCAATCGTGCTTATCATGTGAACAACAATATAACGCCACATAGTCCTAGCATGTGAATACTAGACCAACTCATACTACACTATCATGTGAATCACATAACATCCAGGAATCCAAACTCTATCAACCATAGCCGACTTGCATCTCACCTTCTATGATTCATAGAATCATCAAACAAGAAAGGGCAATATATCAAAGACAGCATAAGTTCTTAGTACGGTCAATAGTCACTTTGTAACTCGAGTCTATACCACGAGGTAGGGAAGGTAATCGAACCGGTATCTTGGCTCAGCGGTTACTATTAAGAAAACATGGCCAAGAGACAACACAACCCTAGCCTAAAATCTGCGCAGACCTAGACATGCGGATACACACCACCGCACCCAAGACCCACAACTTTTTTTTAAAACAAAGTGAAGTGAGTACCCTAAGGACACCACCGAAGGGTTGGCTAGTACTTAAGCTGACCCCATACTATCAAAATAAGTACCGGAGGTCATGCCCCAACTTGGATATAAATCCACAGTAGTCAGAACACAAAGGCTATCAAGCGGTGAACATATACTGCGTCGAGAGACTATAAAGACCTATCTATGATGAAGGCCGAAGTACTCACCTAGGACCTAGTCCCGCCTAGTCCCAGACTTGAATACTTTAGCCCACACCACACAAGACAAATAGGACACCCACTTAACCATAAGAGGGCAAAGAGTCCAACTTACCAACATAAATGCTAACATTCTATCATGTGAAAGGCTATATAAATGTCTATTCAGCAGACAATCCAACAATATCCTCAATATCAACAATAATCCAAATTCCAGTTAACCGTTAATCTCATAATTCATGAGAACAAGCTAAAATGGCAACAAGACAAGAAGACTGAAGTATAAGACAACCAATTCATCCAACAACCAACATGTGAAATGATAAATACAAATATCAAGGCATAACATAAAACCTCCAATAACAACTAATCTCACCTCAAAGACAAACCCTCGACCCGAGTCCCGCGACGGGTCATCGGTCAAATCGAGGTCGATTGGTTTAAACCTAGCTTGACCAAACTCGTTCGGTCAACGGCCCACTCGTAGTCTTGGCCTACTTTGGCCCAAATTACAAAATTTATCGCAATATTATTCTCATGCTATTTCTAATTTCTATCATGTGAAAAACGAAAGTAACACATTATCAATCACCTAATCACTTAACAAACAACAGGCACACATTAACTACTAATGTGACATTAACTCGTCAAGTAACTCGGAATAGTTACCTTAAGCTAGCAAAGAGACAAGCAATAACTTGAGAAAGCTTCTAAAACCCAAAATTACTCTTCCCCTTCAACCACATATGAGCCACCTAAAATAATTATGTGAAAGGACGATATTAACGAATTATCTTTATATAAAATATGAGACGGAAATTATTAAATAAATAAACTCGAACTAACTTTAAATAAACTTATTAATGATTATTAAAATTAACGTATCGAATTATGATGAAATTAATTAATTAGCTAAGCATATATATATAAATCGTTAAATGATGTAATTAAATTCAAAATAGCAATTAACAGAATTTTATCCAACTTAATAAAATACGGGGTGTTACAATCACCCCACCTTTTTAAAAAGTTTCGTCCTCGAAACTTGAAAGTAGAAATGGAAGGTTATGAAAATAAAACTGGAATTTTTGAAATTGGTAACCCAAAATATTAAAAGGTTGCAAATAGTAAGAATTAAAATTCTTTCAAAGTTTCAAATAAAATTTTCTCGTCGTAACCAGATTCTCATCAAAGGAACGGAAGTGCTCTCGTTGCGCATTCAAGAACATCACATTCCAAATCCAAGATAAGGTCAAAGGCAAATCATTTGTATAAATCGAAAATCAAAATACTTTTTAAACATTAATGAAAAGTTTTCAAATGTATAAGTCTCATTCATGGAACGAAATTGCTCTTGTCGTGCACACAAGAGCGCTAACTTTCCAAGTCAAAGACAAATTTAAAACCGAAAATCACTCGTCGACAAGAGTAGAACAAGTTATTAAACAGTTCTAATAACGAGTTCTAACATCCGATCAACGTTAAAATCAAAAGAAAAGGTAATTTACCCAAATTTTCTTTTGCAAAAAGCCAAAATAGAAATAAAGGTTTCACTTTTAAACCCAATTGGGGGTCAAATCCTTGAAAGTGTAACATTAAACTTTGACAAAGAAGTCATAAATAGATCAAAGTTAACAGAAATTGGATAAAATTTAAAAAATTCTCGTGTTTAGCAACTCAAAACTATGATAAAGAAGTCTATAGTCAAAGAGCAATTAGAGAATTAAATCGAATTTTCATTTTCAAATCTTTAAAATAGGTTAGGTTTGCAGAAGTGACATAAACTTTTTTAAAAAATGAATCGAAACGGTAGCTTGAAAGTTTAGAAGTTGTACAAAAAGGAAAGTAACTTAGATAGCATAAAAACAAAGTATGTTAAGAGTGCTCAAACTTAACCAACAAAAGAGCTATAATGACTTTCATAGGGTAAAAATTGAAGTCAAAATTACAAGGATGTTAAAGATAGAGTTTCACAAGATACGAGTGTCAAACTTAAAGGAGGAGCAAGATGAAGTGAGGAAATGAGGTATGAACGGTAACGCTTATGATCAAGGAGAAAGGGAAATTAGCCAACAAGGGAACGCGGACACTCTTATCTCAAACAACAACATCACTCAAAACGGTTCTGAAAACTTCCTAACAACAAAACTCATAACCACATCACTCCCAAGGGTTTCCTCAATCGCTTATGTTACCTCATCCTAATCTATTCCCTGAAACAAGGTACTCCACTATAAGTGTGATCTCATCGCTCCAAATCCTCAAACATCCAGAAACAACTTTCACAAGCCTAAGGTCAAGGCTTCCAACAAAGCTATATTCGTATCCAACTAGTGACAACTATGGGTTCCTTAAAAAAAATAAACCTTCAATCAAGAATCCCAATACCAAGCTCCAAACTCCAAGAGAAGGTTCCTCAAATATTCCACAAGGTTCTCATTTCAAAACAAGGTAGTGACATACCAACCCCAAAATCTGAAAAATCAATAGGATCTCAAGTTTCTCTATCCTTTTACTTATCAAGGATTCCCAAAAGCGGAACTACACCCAGCTACACTCAGCTACGACATCATCCCATCATCTCAAGTACTCAATGCGACCTCAAGGTCTATAAAACTATAGGGTTAACAAATTCTTCTCAATACTAAATCTCTCTCAACTCAAGAACTCTCAAGAGCCAACTAATAATCCCACATTAGCTTTTCTCATATGGTCATACCCATTATCAAACTCTCATGTCCAAAGTGATTATGGAAGCCAATCACAACTCGACTTACTTAGTCAAGGAACTAGGTATAAGAATCACTAAGTATGTCTCATCACCTTACCTAAGTCTTTCTAACATCACGACTTCTCAAAGCCAGGGTTAAGGGTCAAACACAAACAATCTCCTCAAAAGTCGAATTTTCCAACCCAGGTCAACATTCCTCAAAAGAAAGAGTACTATCAAATGGCGTTAAGGGAGGATAAGCAAAGAACAAAAGACAAGTTAGGAGTACAAGCGTAGCTTTTAAAGTAAAACTGAAGGGAGTTTAGAAGGAGGATAAGCACCAAGAGATTAAGAATAAGGCGAGATACAAAAAGAAAGAGAAACATCTTCAAGGAAGTAAAAGCATTCTTCAAAGGTTGAACAAATCTTCAATCCTCAGCAATCGGCACTAAATCTTGATCTTCGTAAAATATAAGTGTCCTTTCAATGGAATGGAGATACTCTTGGCGATCACTCAAGAACATCAATATTCCAATTCAAAGACATAAAAATACATTTTTACACCAACAAATGATAAAACTAATTATTAGACGTCTCCAATAACAAGCTTTAACACTAATTGACGTTAAAACCAGTGAAAAACATTAAAATATTTTCAAAAACCTTTAGTTCAAATTTATTTTTTATAATAAGGGTAATAACTCCATTAGCTATAGATAAGCTCACGGTCATTGATCCAAGAACGCAACAATTATTAAATGACAATCAACAAACAGGTTAGTACCTAACAAAGAACAAACACAAAGAGACTACAACATAAGATCCTAAATCTACCCATCCTACCTGTCTCTCAAGTTTATTATTTTAAGGTCAAGTTATTTATAGTAGGGTGCACAAACGTGCGTCGGGAGCAAATATGCTCTGATACCAACTGTGACACCCTCATGTATTGCGGAAAAGTAAACACGTAATTCTAGAATAAAACTGCATGGATATGTTTGTAATAGGTTCATTTGGGTAAAAACCTGTAATTTTTAAAACCTCGAACTCGTTATAAAGATATCCAAATTGGAAGGTGTCAAACATACAAGGTCTAACTAGAAGTTTCATAACCATCGCTAAAGTCACGAATAGCAAATTATACAACCAAATGTAAAGAGGGAGACATATGTCCCTAAAATGTATGTGACATAAAAAGGGTTTAAGGGTCACCATAAAATAAAACCAGTCTAGGTCCCAAGGTTACTTTGCTCGCTAGCTCGTCCATGTACCCCATATATGCATCACCTACCTGTCATTCGCATTTTATACAAATACGAAAGCCACAGTCAGTGGGGAGTAACTCCGAGTTCTCCCAGCCACGAAATGTCATAATTAATATAACATGTAAACATAAGAATATGAATATGAATCACACACTGCCTTAGCATATAGATGCTAAGGCAATCGTGCTTATCATGTGAACAACAATATAACGCCACATAGTCCTAGCATGTGAATACTAGACCAACTCATACTACACTATCATGTGAATCACATAACATCCAGGAATCCAAACTCTATCAACCATAGCCGGCTTGCATCTCACCTTCTATGATTCATAGAATCATCAAACAAGAAAGGGCAATATATCAAAGACAGGCATAAGTTCTTAGTACCGTCAATAGTCACTTTGTAACTCGAGTCTATACCACGAGGTAGGGAAGGTAATCGAACCGGTATCTTGGCTCAGCGGTTACTATTAAGAAAACATGGCCAAGAGACAACACAACCCTAGCCTAAAATCTGCGCAGACCTAGACATGCGGATACACACCACCGCACCCAAGACCCACAACTTTTTTTTAAAACAAAGTGAAGTGAGTACCCTAAGGACACCACCGAAGGGTTGGCTAGTACTTAAGCTGACCCCATACTATCAAAATAAGTACCTGAGGTCATGCCCCAACTTGGATATAAATCCACTAGTCAGGAACACAAAGGCTATCAAGCAGTGAACATATACTCGTCAGAGACTATAAAGACCTATCTATGATGAAGGCCGAAATACTCACCTAGGACCTAGTCGCCTAGTCCCGGCTTGAATACTTTAGCCCACACCACACAAGACAAATAGGACACCCACTTAACCATAAGAGGGCAAAGAGTCCAACTTACCAACATAAATGCTAACATTCTATCATGTGAAAGGCTATATAAATGTCTATTCAGCAGACAATCCAACAATATCCTCAATATCAACAATAATCCAAATTCCAGTTAACCGTTAATCTCATAATTCATGAGAACAAGCTAAAATGGCAACAAGACAAGAAGACTGAAGTATAAGACAACCAATTCATCCAACAACCAACATGTGAAATGATAAATACAAATATCAAGGCATAACATAAAACCTCCAATAACAACTAATCTCACCTCAAAGACAAACCCTCGACCCGAGTCCCGCGACGGGTCATCGGTCAAATCGAGGCTGACTGGTTTAAACCTAGCTTGACCAAACTCGTTCGGTCAATCTGGCCCAGCTCAGAGTCTTGGCCTACTTTGGCCCAAATTACAAAATTTATCGCAATATTATTCTCATGCTATTTCTAATTTCTATCATGTGAAAAACGAAAGTAACACATTATCAATCACCTAATCACTTAACAAACAACAGGCACACATTAACTACTAATGTGACATTAACTCGTCGAGTAACTCGGAATAGTTACCTTAAGCTAGCAAAGAGACAAGCAATAACTTGAGAAAGCTTATAAAACCCAAAATTACTCTTCCCCTTCAACCACATATGAGCCACCTAAAATAATTATGTGAAAGGACGATATTAACGAATTATCTTTATATAAAATATGAGACGGAAATTATTAAATAAATAAACTCGAACTAACTTTAAATAAACTTATTAATGATTATTAAAATTAACGTATCGAATTATGATGAAATTAATTAATTAGCTAAGCATATATATATAAATCGTTAAATGATGTAATTAAA